>NC_058037.1:19974822-20057322 GCF_019176455.1 Solea senegalensis
CGTTTACTCCCCGTTGAGTTTGAAGAAGGTCGAGCGAAGAAGCTAAAATGAATGTGAAATATCAATTCATTTGTTAGCGTGCTGCACGAGCTTGTTGTTGTTGTTGTAGAGAAAACAAATCACAAACGTCATTAAATCAAAGTGTAACTCGCAGCTGAAGCTGAAAACACGGCCGAGTTCAGCTGGGAGCTCAGTCACGCGCGTAAGCATGCTCACAGCGTACGTGCTAACGTGCTAGCGTGCTACGTTAGCGCCAAGTACAGCTGAGTCACAGTGGGAGCAGAAGATGAAACAAACACATTTGTAATGATTAATAAAAACTTTTTTTTAAATTATTTTTAATATACATATATATATATATATATATATATGTATATATATATATATATATACATATATAGAGCTGCCAAGTGTTCCGTAAAATAAGGATTTGTTCCCGACTGAGCAGATCAGGAACGCACGTCGTTTCTTATACGATTTTATTATAAATTGTTATTATACTACGATTTCACAGGAGGAGTCTGTGAAAAGCCAAAATAAGTGAAACATGACAGCGTTTTATGTTTGACAGCAAACATTCACGGCTAACGCTAACGGCCAGATAATGAGTGTGAGTGCTCCTCTTAGCTTCGCTGATGCTAATCAGAGATGAAAACGGTTATTTTGTTTGATTTTTACTGTAAATGTTGATTTTTGTGGAATTATTAGTGATTATTTTTTGTTTTTTTATAATTATTTATTGCAATTATCAGTATCATTAAGTGGTACTTCTCGAATGAAAATTAGAATAATGATGTAAAAACGACAATATTTCCCATTCACAATATCACAATTACACTGTTTTCCCAAAGTTAGCTGCTGTTTTTCTTCACTTAAAAAATAAAAAATAACTTCTTGTTCTGACCCTGAGGCTGAAAAATATTCATCCTTTATTACATTGAAGTTTTCTAGAACACGGCACAGAGTGAAGTCATAGATCAACGTCAGCGAGGTTCTACTTTTAGCACCGCGGTCTGAGCACACTGTGACCCTGAACACACCACTGTGTGTGTGTGTGTGTGCACGTGTGTGTGTGTGTGTGTGCACATGTGTGTGAATATATGCCCTTAAATTCATCCTGAAGGAAATTTTAATTTAATGTATTTTTGTACGAGCATCGTCATTTTGTGTTACATCACACTCTGCACCTGTGTGTGTGTGTGTGAGTGTGTGAGTGTGTGTGTGTGTGTGTGTGCATGTGTGTGTGTGTGTGTGTGTGTGTAACAGATGAGGGGAGGAGACGACCGGAGGGAGAAACACAGATCTTTTTCAGCATCACTTCCTGCAACATTTAGCCTGAAGGCATCACTAGACGAGACCTGAATCACAGATGGAGATCCAGCAGACATTATCGAGCGCTCTCTGTGTGTGTGTGTGTGTGTGTGTGTGTGTGTGTGTGTGTGCGTGATGTACGATCGCAGATTCACGTCTATATCACAGTGAAGTCTGCAGAAATATAAATACTTAATGTCTTTAAATCCGTGCAGCATGAAAACAAAACTCCATTTTCTCTCTTTTATTGTTCATTCTGACATTTTCTTGCAGAAATGAAATGATTTAAAAAACGGTGCAAAGCTAAGGTTTAGTTAAATCAATCCAGGAAGTCTTCTTATAGAATATAGAAGATATTATAATCACTTTTCCTGTACTAAGGAACCGGTCTTTATTTGATATTTTCTTGCTGAAATGACCTAAATACGTTGTTTATCAATTTAAAAAATCTTCTTTTTTACTGTTCGTTAGTTTCTCAAAAGCAAATCCAAACACTTTTTTTATACATTTATCCCTCAAAACTTTAAGACATTTTTTTACACGGAAGAAAATAAATGACACCATCGAAATACTTTATGAAGCTAATGTATAGTTTAAATAATTTTAAATAATCCAGGAAATGTCCCTGTGGGTTTTTTTTTTACGCTCCATTCATTTCTCACAGTCATTTTTTTTGATGATGGAATCGAAATATTTTATGACGCGATAAAGTTTATTTACAGCTTCTTAGATAATCCAGGAGGAAATCCTCCTGGATTATCTCCTTTTATTATAGTCCTCCTGGATTATAATAAAAGTCTACTGTACATTAATCTCTCAAAACAATAAGAAATATGTCTTATTTTGACATTGAATGGATCAAAAACGAAGATAATGAGTGGTTTGGCCTTTTTTTAAAATAATCTAATAATCTACTTTTAATGTACTTAATGTATTTCTGAAGCTAATGAAGCTTTTTTCTTCAATTTAAATAATCTGCCAAAAAAACTTTGAATAATCTGGTGGATCTTTCTCTTTTCGCAGTATATACTACACGTTCATTTATGAAAAACCGTTATCTTTTACAGAAACTGTGTGAAGCTATCTAAAGAATGTTTTTATCTTCTTAAATAATCCAGGGAAGAAGAAGAAACTGTTTTTTTATTTACTCATTAAAGCGGTATTATTTGTGCAGAAATGAAGGCAGCTAAATATTTTATGAGGCTAATTTATAGTTCTGGTAATTTAAATAATCTGGGGAATCTTCCTGTAGAGTAAAGAGGAAGAATTCAAATATACTGTAAATTAATTTTTCTAAACAATAAGAAAACACTTTCATGTTGATGTTATTTCACAGAAACTTTATATAATGTTCAGAGATTAATGACTTTCTCAGGCGAATTAATGTTTTTTTCTTCTTAAATAATCCACTTCAAAATGTAAATGATCTGGTTTAATCTCCATCTGGATTAAATACTGTGTATCAAAACATCAACATTAAACTTATTGGTTACTTTATTAAGTTAGCATAAATGAAGGAATATAAATAATCCAGGAAATATTCCCTTTTTCGCTTTTCCTTTATTTAAATGTATGAAAGCTTTGAACTTTCCTCACTGAAACTGTAATAAGCAGGTTTATGTGTGCAGGAATGAAGGAAAATAAATCATTTATCAAGATATTTCATGTTTTTATCTTCTTAAATAATCCAGGAAACCTTCACATGGAGTAAAGAAGACGTTTAATTCCTCAAAACAGTCAGAAAAACAGTGAGATTCTGGTATTTTTGTCCCGTGGCCTAAACCAGATTCTCCTCCTTCACTTTAATTGAGCATTAATTCCTGAAATCGGGGAGAAGCGGCGACGTGTCGGCGATTCCTCGGCGCGAGGCTGCAGAGACGTTAATGTTGTTAATGTTGTGGCTCTCAGCGGGAAAACCCGGAAAATGAAGTCGACTTTTACGACGTGTGGGAATTTCCCCTGGAAAAATAAAAGATAAATTAGAAAAAATGAAAAAACCTCAGCGTTATTTTAATGACGCGACACTCGGGAGCTTTTTAAACAAAGTCAGGTTTATTTTACATCATGAAAAATGAGCGACAGACGCCGACGCCTCCTGCTGTGACCTTGAGCAAGGCACTGGCCCAACATCTGTGTCAATGTCCCTGAACTCACCTGGGATTATTCAAAAAAACACTCTTAAAAAAAGTCGCTTGTGTTCAGTGAAACGCATGCGTGTGCGTCTCTGACACAAACACTCGCTTCAGAAGTCAAAATCCAGACACACGTACGTTATCTCTGAGATAATCCAGAACGACGAGGAAACCATGACTCAGCAGAAAAAAGTCCGAAAATCTCTGATTCAAAGAAGCGTCTGCAGTCAGACTCAGCGTTGGTATTATGGTCTGTATTCATATATGAGCCAATCCAATACATTTGGTACTAATACAAAATAAATACTGCATAAGAAGTTAAAAACAAGTTAAAAGTTCATAAAAAGGTCCGTCATCATCGTACTGTGGGAGGAAGCCGGAGAACCCGGAGAGAACCCACGTACACACGGGGAGAACATGCAAACTCCATGCAGAAAGGCCCTTGTTCCAACCGGGGCACGAACCCGGGTCTTCTCGCTGCAAGGCAAGAGTGCTAACCACTACACCGCCGTGTGTCCCAAGTCAACAAGAAAGTGTTGCATATAAGTAGCTGTTAAGGGGGCTTCGATGCAGATATTACAATAATAATGATATCAATGAAATGACCACAATCGCGTACGTTAGCGTTAGCGCCAACTAGCGCTCTGACGCTAATGTGAGCTGCTGTTGAAGTCTGTGTCCTCGTGAGACAAAGTAACCGTTCAATAACAGCAGTCATTTACTGTTAAAGTTATGATCTGCACCAGCAGCACCACCTACCACTGTCTTTCTGTCTTTTCTCTTCTTTCTCTTCTCACGACCTGACTGATAGTTCCTCTTCATTTGACTTCAGCTTCTTTCAAACTTGCAGAATGATAACTTCCCTCAGGTTAACGTGAGGTGGGATTGACGTGGGGCCCCTTTAGGGAGGCCTCCTACTGAGATGTCATTGCAAATCACCCGTTGTTGTTTAAGGGGGACGGCTGGTCACTGCACGTTTGTGATACATTAAGGTAAAAACAGCCCTCAGGCTCCGAGACTCGGGGGCCCCCTATCGGCTCGGGGCCCCAAGCAGTTGCATGCCTTGCCTGTTCACAAGCTGCACGTCTGGCTTTGTGATAGGGCCTCTTAAACACTGACCTTGTCAGGACCAGTACAGTCCTCGTGGAGATCAAAAACCTGGTCCTAATGAGGCAGAACCTCATTTTCTGAGCAACGGGTTAAAAGTTTACTTTTTGGTCTTTGCAAAGGAATTTGAGTCAATGCTGAGTCCTGTGTGTGTGTGTGTGTGTGTGTGTGTGTGTGTGTGTGTGTGTGTGTGTGTGTGCGTGTGTGTGTGTGTGTGTGTGTGTGTGTGTGTGTGTGTGTGTGTGCTTGGCTGGGGTTCTGCCCTCCAGGTTTTTCCCAAAAACACAATCAAACACAATGCAATGCATACTGTGTGTGTGTGCATGGGTGTATGTGTGAGTGTGTGTTTGCACAGATGTATGTGTGTGTGTGCGTGTGTGTATGTGTGAGTGTGTGTTTGCATACAGATGTATGTGTGTGTGTGTGTGTGTGTGTGTGTGTGTGTGTGTGTGTGTGTAATAACACAGGTGATTCTTCTGTGTTGCAGACTGTGTCATGCTGACAGATGGGCTTTTCACAGCATTGTGTGTGTGTGTGTGTGTGTGTGCATGTGTGTGTGTGCGTGTGTGTGCGTGTGTGTGTATAATGCATAAGCTTTTCTCTATACCACCATCTGTGGTTAGACGCTGGTTTAGACTGAAATATTGCTTCATTCATCACCCTAGAAAACACACACACACACACGAATACACACGAACACACAGAATATTGATGCAACTAAATTGTGTGTGTGTGTGTGTGTGTGTGTGTGTGTGTGTGTGTGTGAGTGTGTGTGTGAGATGTAGAGTGACCACAGATCCATTGTACAGAATCCTCCATGTGGAAAAACCTCTGCCAGCCAACATCCATCTACCACAGTGTGTGTGTGTGTGTGTGTGTGTGTGTGTGTCTGACCTGAGGCTACAGAGTGAGTGATGGTTTCCTGTGTGTGTGTACAGACACACACACACGCACTCTCTCTCTCTCTCTCTAATAGAAAGTACGGATGCTAACTGAGTGTCTCTCTCCCACTCGCTGTAATGTGAGCAGTAGTGAGGAGGTGGAGAGAGCGACAGGCTGCCACACTGTCTGCTGTGTGAACTCATTACCTGCAAACATAACAGGTGGAACACGCTCATGTATAATACACACACACACGCACGCACACACCGCTGCATTCACTAACTTCCTTCACTCGGTGGGTTCTCTCTGAAGTCTGAGCTAAATTTAGCAGATGTTATTCCTGTTTTTGGTAAAAGATGAGAAACATGTCAGACTCCTGTTCACTCCTCACACTCTCCCACACCAAAGCCCATAGAGATAATCAGTGATTTTAGCTTGCGGGGACACAGGAGCTGCTGGTCTACTGCTGCCTCGTGTGGTCACTTTGGGTCATTGATTTAAGTCTGAATTGAGGATTTCAAAAGCCGAAGTCACTAAAATAAGACATTTGAATTTACTGAAGTAGGCAGCAGCGGATCAACAACTCCTGTGTCCCCGTGAGCTAAGATCACTGATTTTCTCTATGGGCTTTGGTGTGGGAGAGGAAACTTCAGTTTCCTGTTGGAAAACCTAATAAAATCTACGTCGGTTTAAGTCCACAAGCTCTTAAAAACATGTTCACGTCTTTATCTCTCTGTTAGACACACTTTACAACAGGAAACTGACGTTTGTAAACCACTCACTCTCCCACACCAAACCCCATAAAGAAAATCAGTGATTTTAGCTCGCGGGGACACAGGAGCTGCTGGTCTACTGCTGCCTCGTGTGGTCACTTTGTGTCACTGAGATAAATCTGAACAAAGGACATTTAATGCCGAAGTGTTAAAATAACACGTTTGAACTCACTGATAAAAGCAGCAGTGGATGAACAGCTCCTGTGTGCTGTGACGTTAAAATCACTGATTTTCTCTATGGGCTTTGGTGTGGGAGAGTGAGTGGTTTACGAACTTCAGTTTCCTGTTTGAAAAGTGTGTCTAACAGAGAGATAAAGACGTGAACATGTTCTTAAGACATCGCAGACTTAAACTGACGTAGATTTGATCAGGTTTTCCAACAGGAAACTACATTTATAAACCGCTCACTTTCCCGCACCAAACCCCACAGAGAGAATCGTTGATTTTATCTCGAAACAAAAAAAACTCCTTGAACTGTCCCTTTTTTTTTTGAGACGCTGTTAAACAAAAGCAGTGCAGGGATCTGACAGCTTCACAGTCGCATCAGTGTGCGGACGTCAGTCGTCTCCGCGGCGACGATGAAGCGGAGCGTGAACGCGTGTAATTACTGCGACGGCGGCGGCGTTTTCTGAAGTTTCTACATGTGAATGTGTTTGGATGACTCAGCAATTATCCGTGTGAAGGCTGTGATTACACGGCGACACTCGCGCTCTCTGATATTTACGCCATTGATTTATTTTGTTTGTCATTGTTGGGATTTTCTACCCATCAGTATTTTTATGAACGTTGTTCGTAGTAGACGATAAAAAAATAAAAAAACTGAGAACACGCAAATATTCTTTAACAATGTGTCTTCTCCTCGTCCTCTCACGTCTTCTCCTCGTCCTCTCGCGTCTTCACGTCTTCTCCTCGTCCTCTCGCGTCTTCACACGTCTTCTCCTCGTCCTCTCTTGATGCGTCTCCCTCCTGCGTCCTCGCGTCTTCTCCTGGTCCTCGTGTCTTCGCTAGTCTCCACCTGTCCTCTTGCGTCTTCACGTCTTCTCCTCGTCCTCTCGTGTCTTCGTCTTCTCCTACCGATCTCTCGGGTCTCCTCGTCTTCCGTCTTCTCCTCGTCCTCTCGTGTCTTCCTTCCTCTCCTCGTCCTCTGGCGTCTTCGTCTTCTCCTCAGCGTCTTCTCTTCTCCTCGTCCTCTTGTGTCTTCACGTCTTCTCCCCTCGTCTTCCGTCTTCTCCCTTCACGTCCTCCTCGTCCTCTCGTGGGCGTTGCAGAGAGTTTGGAAGACGAAGCCTCGTCTTGGCCGGGATTGGCGTGAAAACAACCTCCACGTCTATGTTTAGTCTGTGTGTGCGTCGTTCTGTCGAAATACAACACAAAGTGTGTATGTGTGTGTGTGTGTGTGTGTGCGTGTGTTATTTTTGGGAGAAAGTGTGAAACTTTCTTAAATGTGTTGTTTTGTGTTTTAAGTGAAAGTGTAAGTGTTGGCAGGAAATCCAGATTTCAGAGTTCCACCCACCACTGCCCCCTGGTGCTTTATATTGGAAACACACTGAACTTTCTCTTAAACTTTTCCCTCACTCTGCTTCAGAGAAAACATTGCAATAAAAGCACTTAAAATAGTCCTTAACGGTGCTGATGTTAGCATCTGTACGGCAGTTAAGTGGACTCTTAAGGGAATCTTAACTCACTGCAATTGTTCAACCACATTTAAGGTTTAATAAATATCACAGCGTCTGAAAATACATTACCTTAAATAATTACATTATTACATTTGCCCTTAAGTTTCCTCTTAACTTCAGTGTCATGAATAACAGCTTAACTTATCACTTAACTAAAGGAATTTTAAATTGCGACGCAAGTTGATGCGACCGAACAAAGCGCAACACCTTGCTCCATCATGCAGAGGTGTCAAACCCACGGCCTGTGGGCCACTTGCGGCCCACCAATCCATTTCACGCAGCCCCGCTACTTATGGTGTGTTTTTGCTGCTTCCTGCCACTTCCTGCCACAATGGTGTCAGCTACAGGAACTCTATACTGACAGTTAGTGGTGGACCCTTTTGTCCCTCTGTCCCGACTGTCCGTCTGCAGCGTGCTGAAAACACGGTCACGTCATGAGTGGACGCGAACGCCGCTGTTTTCCTGCCAACATGGCGTCGTTTGGTGATATTTATGATGATGATGAGACAGATTTCTTACTTGACAGAAGAATTAAATGAACTCAAAGTTAAGACGACGCAGAGGAAGTGAATAAATATCCATGTTTGTCA
This sequence comes from Solea senegalensis, assembly GCF_019176455.1. Taxonomy (NCBI): domain Eukaryota; kingdom Metazoa; phylum Chordata; class Actinopteri; order Pleuronectiformes; family Soleidae; genus Solea; species Solea senegalensis. The sequence goes on from NC_058037.1 coordinate 19,983,294, forward strand.
CTTCCTCTTTCATAGTCTTTAACTTCCTGTGGGGATTAAAAAGCTGCTTCAATTAAAAGAGTTGAATCGACTGAAACTATTCTCTGGACTCACTCACTCGCACATTTTCCTCTAATGGAATTTTTTTTCACCTACAGAAGAAATGAAGCATTATCGAGAATCCCCGACTCATCCGTCCTTTTCTCATCTCTTCTTTTCTTTCATGGGAGAAAAGAAGAAGAGACGCGTGTGTGTGTGTCCGTGTGCGTGTGCGTGTGCGTGCGCAAATATGTAAATGCCTGTTGTCCATTCAGCCAAAAAAACTAGGCCATCTTCTCCTCTGTGAACACCTGAATGGAAGAAAGGAAGAAAGAAGGAAAGAAGGAAAGAAGGAAGGAAGGAACCAATGGGATTACACACTGTACCTTTAAATCTCACTGAAAACAAGAGAGGGGCGAGAGACACTGAGGGCAAGTGAGGTTATGGACGAGAGAGAGAGAGAGCGAGAGAGCAGAAAAGAGGTCGAGAAGGACACAGAGAAAAGGTGTTCATCTGTGTGTGTGTGTGTGCTGTGACAGTAGAGTAGTAGTCTGTCCTGTGATTGGCCAGGTACCTGGAAGTGACGTAATTAGCACGTGAGCTCTCAGATACACAGCTCCCCCTTCTGGCACGGTGGATGCTCTGCATCTCAGCAGCTACAACGAGAGTAGTAGTTCTTCTTCTTCTGCGGTTGAATGTACGCAACCGGATGTGCCCGGACTAGTGCCCGCACCAGGGGGCGCTACAGTGGTGAGAGGAGTGGTGAGGATTTCTGATGACATCATCAAATTACAGAAGTGCCGATCCACTTCGCAGAGCCCAGGAAAACAACACAACACTGTTTGTTCTGAAACTTTAGGGTTTTATAAACTAATACTGCAGTTTTGTGTTTATTTGTCCCCTTTTTTTCTCTGTGTTTTGCATGGAAACACAAGCAACAGTCTTTGATCAAACACACAAGCTCGTCTTTGATCAAAGAAGATCAAAGACGAGCTTGTGCGTAACTGTTGCTCTTTGATGGTAGGACATTAAAGGGAGTGTTGGATCTTCTTTGATCCTTTAAAAAGTCACGTAGCTTCAGTTGTGCTACAAACGATAAACTTGACTTCCTCCATGTGCATTTCTTCATTTTTCTTTTATTTCCCTCTTCAAATTGTTCCTTTCCTGCATACCTCCTTTCCTATTCCCTTCTCTCCTCCTCTCACCTGTTTTTGTCCTTCTCTTGTCTTGTTTTTGTCAACTCGTTACAGAGATTTAGATCTCAATGTGACTTCCCGGTAAAATAAAGGTTTCATCCATTCATCCTTCCTTCCTTCCTTCCTTCCTTCCTTTCTCCTCTTCTTTGTCGTCTTATTTTTCCTCCTTCAGTCTGTGTGTGTTTGTCTTGAGATTTGACGCATCAGGAAGTTGGCGCTCACACACACACACACACGCAAACACACACACATACACACACACACACACACACACACACACACACACACACACACACACACACACACACAGGGAAGAGCTTGTTCTTGTTCACATCAGCTTGAACATCAGTCATCTGTCAGCACAACTTTTATCTGTACATCTCTGTCACTGTGTCTCTCTGCCTCGTTTGTCCTTCTCTCTGACACACACACACATACACACACGCTATTACACACACACACACACACAGAAAGCACTCGTCTTTATCTTCTTATCGTTCCTCTCTGGTGGAGCTGCTGAATAAATCAGCTGCAGAAAAAGCAAGAGATGGAGACGGAGAGATAGAGGGATGGAGGAGAGAAAGAGGAGGAGGTGAGGGGCATGATGGGAAATGATATGACAAATATATTCAGTGCATATGGGAAAAAAAGAGGGGAGGAGGACAATGGAGGAAGAGGACAGAAGACGAGAGGAAGTAAAGAAAGGAAAAAGCTGAGGGAGCAAAACTGTGTGTGTGTGTAAACAGCAGCAGAGCAGAAGTGGGCGGAGACAGGAAGTGTGTGTGTGTGTGTGTTTTTTTCTCCTTACGTCAAATTGCTAAAATATAAATATTTATAATAATTTTGGGGTGGGGGTGGGGGTGGGGGGGCATGTCACCGGGTGACACGAGGCCTTAACACTTAAACACTGTTAAATCACTAATTAAACAAATGTAGAATAATATGAAACTGCCTCTGAAAATAGTCCTTTACAGGGACAAGTGTGGTGGTACGACATGCTGACAGAGACAAGTTAGATTAAAGAATGCAAAGAGAAAGAAACAATAGAAGCAAGTAGATTTTCATATTATGTAAAAAAAAATTATAACACACTGCGTAGTACAGCTTTAACATACTCGTTATAACTTGCTGATGCGGTTTGAGTGGTTACCTTTTTTAGACCAACAGTCAGTTTTTAACCCTTAAATTGACAAGTTTTTAGTGATTTGAATGAGTTTCAATGAGGACGTTTTTGTCCGTAAGGTGTGTTAGTGTGAGTATTTTAGTTAACGTCGTTTGCAGTAGACTAAAACTAAAACTAAAGCCTAAGACGCATTCTCCTCACTTCCTTTGGTCCTCACACACACACACCCACACACAGAACAGGTCGACTGTTTCTGTGAGAAAATGTCACCAATCCATCAAATCTGAGAGGTAAAGGCCAGTGTGCTCATTATACTGTGTGTGTGTGTGTGTGTGTGTGTGTGTGTACACCGGCTGTATTCATTCATTCATTACATTCATCATTACGTCAGGAGCAGTTCGGGGTCAAGGGTCATGTAGATGTAGCGGAGCCGGGATTCGAACCCTTGTTTAAAGACATGTTTGTTCTGTGTGAACATAAATTACTTTGATTTTTATTTAACCTGTCGTTACGTTACACAACTCATACATCCCACTCCTTCCTATTAACACCTACCATTTGTCTAAGCTCCACCCCTAAAACGCAGGATTAGCATTTTCAAAGTAGTGTAACTTATATATATTTTTTCGTCTATTGTCTTTTTCTCCGTTATCACATGATCAATTATCGTACAACGACACCACCTAGTGAAGACGGGTATCTTTGCGTACGTTAGCTTAGTGTCCGTTATCTTTTTGTCTGCTAGCTTTGTGTCTGTTAGCTTTGTGTAAGTTAACTTTATCTTTAATATGAGACGGATGAAAGCTTAGTATTTTAAAGTCCTATAGTTTTAGAGGAAATGAAGGTAAAGCAGAGACAGAAGTATGTTTTTCAAATTTAACAGTTAGCATAAGTTAAGCATTAAAGTTGGGGTCAGTTAGCGTGAAAAAAGCATTGCAACTGTAGGCAAACTTTTGAAAAACCTCCTGGTTTAATTAATAAATGAGTGATAAATCCAGCAGATGTACAGCCTGTTGTCTGTCACACATTTGCTCATTTTGAAGATGTTTTTAGTTGTCTCTCTCTCTCTCTCCCTCTCTCCCTCTCTCTCTCTCTCTGCAGGTGCACCACGCTTCACTACGACTCTGATCTTCCTCCAACCTCCATCATCATCACCTTCCACAACGAGGCCAGATCCACACTACTGCGCACCATCAGGAGGTGTGACACACACACACACGCACACGCACACCCACGCACACACACGTTATTAATATAGACGCACACACACACATGCTTAAACTATTCTGACCCAGAATCTCTGAACCATTGTCCCGCTTTTTAAAGTTCGAATCAGCAGGTTGCCACAAACACAGACTAGAACAGACACACACACACATTTCAGCGACGCACAATAATACATCAAGATTGTCATCAGGCTGACGCACACATCAATATTACGTACCCACACACACTTCCAGGTTTTGGCCCATGTCTTCTAGCCTATTATACCAGTCAAGTCAAGGCAGGGACTACGCCTCTCCCTGACCATCAGGGAGAGTGACCGTGTGTTCTGTGCCTGCTCTGAAAAGTGTGTGTGTGTGTGTGTGTGTGTGTGTGTGTGTGTAAGTGTGTGTGTGTGTGTGTGTGTAAGTGTGTGTGTCTCCTCTCCCTTCAGCCCATCTCAAAGCTCTGCAGTTTTCAACCAATTAAAAGACAATCTGTCTCCCTGGGTCGCTGCGCTCCCTTCAGCTCTGGCTGTGTCACTATATACTGTGTGTGTGTGTGTGTGTGGTCTTTTCTTTTGTGTTTTATAAATTCGGAAACAAATCCTCCGAGGTTTCTTTCACTGCCGCAAAGATTTTTTTTGAATATTTATATGTTATATATGTTATTACGATATATTATTATATATGTAGGTATAAAGGGATCACTATATTTTGAAGCGTGGTTAGATGAAGGCGCCGTGGAAGGAAAATGAAGTTTGTAAACCACTCACACACCAGACTTATAGCTCACAGGGACAAAGGAGCTGCTGCGCTACTGCTGCCTCGTGTGGTCACTTTGTGTCACTGAGTTAAATCTGATTGAAGCACTTTTAATGCCGAAGTCACAAAATAAGACATTTGAACTTAGTGGTGGAGGCAGCAGTGGATCAACAACTCCTGTGTGTGAGTGTGATGTTCAAATCACTCATTTTCTCTATGGGCTTTGGTGTGGGAGAGTGAGTGGATCAGAGCAGAAACAAGTAGCAGCAGAAACAGCAGCAGCAGCAGGAGTAGAAGCAGCAGCAGAAACAGCAGCAGCAGCAGCAACAGCAGTAGCAGCAGAAACAGCAGTAGCAGCAGCAGCAGGAGTAGAAGCAGCAGCAGAAAACAGCAGCAGCAGCAGCAGAAAACAGCAGCAGCAGCAGGAGTAGCAGCAGCAGCAGCAGAAACAGCAGCAGCTGTAACAGCAGCAGCAACAGCAGTAACAGCAGCAGCAACAGCAGCAGCAGCAGAAACAGCAGCAGCAGCAGCAGGAGTAGAAGCAGCAGCAGAAACATGATAATAGTCTTTATTTGTCACTAAGTGCAGTCATTTTTCTCATCTGAAAACAGAGTTTGTGTTAAAAGCCTGAAAATGACATTTTAAAAGGTTCTAATTTAACAAATGATGTTTGTGAGACAATGAAGAAAAGCTTTTACACATCAAAGACACACAGAGACAGAGAGACACAGACAGAGACACACAGACAGAGACACACACACAGAGACAGACACAGACAGAGAGACACAGACAGAGACACACACACAGAGACAGACAGAGAGACACAGACAGAGACACACACACAGAGACAGACAGAGAGACACACAGAGACAGTCAGAGACAGAGAGACACAGAGACACACAGAGACAGAGACACACACAGAGAGAGAGACAGAGACACACAGAGACACACAGAGAGACACAGAGAAAGAGACACACAGAGAGACAGACACACAGAGAGAGACACACAGAGACACAGACAGAGAGACACACAGAGAGACACAGACAGAGACACAAAGTGAAAGAGACACATAGAGAGACACAGACAGAGAGACAGAGAGAGACACAGAGACAGAGACACACAGACACACAGAGACACAGAGACAGACACACAGACACAGACAGACACACAGAGACAGAGACACACAGACACAGGCACACATAGACATAGTCTGTCGATATCTAATCAGGTGCTGATCTGAAGAATTGATCTCATCTTTTTTTTTTTTTCCACAGAAAGAGACAGAGAGACAGAGAGTGACACATGGTGTGACTTAAATATGATAATACCATATCATGACCTTAGTATCATATCGTGAGCTAAATATGGTATCATGTCTTAAATATCGTAATAATATCATATTGTGACTTAAATATCGTAATAATATCATATTGTGACTTAAATATCAAACACTAAAAAGCTCTCTGATGATGAGTTTTTAATGTTTATAAAAATGAAACCTATGAAACTGAGATTGGAGATTATTTTGGAGAAACAGAGTTGGTTCTTGTAAAAAGTGCTTTTAAACATCCTTTAACTGTAAAGACTGAACGTCACAGGAGCTTGGATGAGGGAAACTCAAAGCAGTCGTGTTGAGACGTCTGGACTCGTTAATCCCAACATGGACGACAGATTAAAAACAAGTCGTCCTGTGAGGATTTTCTCTGCTCGTCACAGGATGATACAAATATAAAGAAAATACAGTAAAGTCTGAAGAATAATTCACGTTTTTAATCTCATTTAATCTGCAAACTCACCTGATTTAAACATGTACGTAATCTGACTGCAGAAAATCATGATTACAATAATCTCCATTTATATTTGTTAGTTCAGATGTGTTAAATGTGTACGGAAGAGGATTAGGGACAATAAAAATAAATAAGACCACCTGAGATTACAGTCTGAAGTTTGAGAAATTCAGAGAATTTTAATCTTAAAGTTGGAAGTCATCGATTAAAATCAGAAACCTGAGAAATTCTTAGTATTCTTAAATTAAAGTAGGAATTCAAATTAGGATTTCTGAGATTAAAGTTGAAGTTCTTGGATTCAAGACAGAATTCTAAGAATTCCTAGATCAAAGCTGGAATTCTGAGAAATTCTTATATTAAAGTCGGAATTCTTGGATTAAGGTGGGAAATCTGAGAAATTCTTATATTAAAGTCGGAATTCTTGGATTAAGGTGGGAAATCTGAGAAATTCTTGAAGTTGGAATTCTGAGAATCTAAAAAATTCTTGGATTCAAGTTGGAATTCCGAGAAATTTGGATATTGAAGATATTGTTTAATGTGAAGATTTGAACTGATTGGAATGTTTAAATCCCTGTGGTGCAGATTTGCTGATGAAATTGTCCTCCTGCTGATTTCGGGCTCATCAGTCTCTGAGTGGACAAAGTGTAGAACTGCGACTTCTAGATCAGCACCAGCTCAGCACTTTCTGCTTCAGCAGAACCTTTAAAACCCAGCCCCACTAATCAGTCAGGATTTATTAGGAGCAGGTCATTAAGTGGATTTATGGATCTCCTCTGCAGAGAGCGCTCCTCTTCTGTCTCATTCTTTACTAAAAAAACATCTGTTTATCTACAAGTTCCTCGTATTTTACCAGTTTAACAGATTAAATCCCTCTTCTCACATCCAGCTGTGGTGACACACACACGAACACACACACACAAATCATCACTTTGCTGCATTTACAGTATGCCGGGAAGACACACACACACACACACACACACACACTGTAATTAGTGAAACTCTTGCTATAGATTATTGCAGATTGGCCGTGATTACGTCGTATTTAATGCCGACAAACTGACCTTTGAGCCGAGGGATGGAGCGACACACGCGCGCGAGGCCGTAGATCAGCTGTGATGAGACGTGTGTGTGTGCGTTTCACACACACACACACACACACACACACACACAGCGATGCATCACTGACTGTTACAACATCGAGCGGCTGAATCAGGGTTTCCGCGCTGCTGCTGCTGCTACAGGATTTCTGTCACGACAGATTTAAGAAGACACACACACACACACACACACACACACACACACACACACACACACACACGTATGCACACACACGCACACACAAGTGCTTTGTCTTACATTAAAGAGAATAAATCAGATTTTTGGTGGTTAATCCACAGCAGTGCCGCATTTAAAATGTACATAAATGAGGATTCTTAAATTAATGCAGAATTCTTTAAATCCAAGTCGGAATTCTCCGATTAAAGTTGGAATTCTTGGATTGAAATCAGAATTCTGAGAATTGCTAGATTGAAGTTGGAATTGTTAGATTAAAATTTAAATTATTGGCTAAAAGTTGGAATTTGGAGAAATTCTTATATTAAAGTTGGAATTTTGTGAATATGGGAATTCTTAGGCTGAAGTCGGAATTATTAGATTAAAGTCGTAATTATGAGAATTTTTAGATCTTGGATTAATGTCAGAATTCTGAGAATTCTTAGATTGAAGCTGGAATTCTCAGATTGAATTTGGAAATCTGGAATTCTTAGATTGAATTTGGAATCTGGAATACTTAAAGTTGGAATTCTTGGATTAAAGTCGGAATGCTGAGAATCCCAATATTGAATTTCGTAGTTGTTAGATTAAATAGAATTCTTGCCTAAAAGATGTAATTTAAAGAAATTCTTAGATTAAAGTTGGAATTCTTTTAATCAGATTAAACATGTGTAACTCTGTTCTTCCAGCACGTCTGGATACAAAGGTAAACATAGTTCTGTGAACATAGATTATCTGAAGTGGATTAATAATCTGTAAATGTTTATGTGAGCGAGCGTCGCAGACTCAGAGAACGAGAGTCACAAGATTATTTCTGTCCTTCAACGACTGAACTGTGAGCGACGACCTGTGACCCTGAGAGAGAGAGAGGGAGGGTAAAATGAAGAAGTGTGTCCATCCATGTCTGTGATAGAGTGATGATAGATAAGAGAAGGCAGACGACAAGAACGACAAGAGGGAAAAAGAAAAAAGAGTAAAAACAGAGTGAAGAACGTTAAAAAAGAGGAAAGATACAGAGAGAAAAAAGAGAAATAGGCACAGATGAGAGGAGAAGAAGATAAATGTAGAGAAAGAACAAATATGAACAGATGTGGAGGAAAAACAGAGAAATAAATGGAAAATAAAGCAAAGAAAAGAAAACAAATGAAGGGGAAAATGTGGATAAATGGAAAGAAAGGAGAAGATAAATGGACAGAACGGGGAAATGAGAGGGAGAAAAATAGAGAAAATGGAAAGAAAGAAAAACATGAAGGAGAAAAAAAGAGATAAATGTGTAAAAATGAAAATGTCAACAGAGAAAAAATGATGACGAGTGTAAAGAAGTGAAGACAGAAATAAGAGAAAGAGAAATAAAGGAAAAGAAGAAAGTAGAGATGAATGAAAAGTGGCAATGAACGGAAGAGAAAAGAAAAATGAAGGACAGTTATGGAAAGAGGAGGATAGATGGACAGAAAGGAAAAATGATGGCGTGAAAAGGAGGAGGGGAAAATAAACAAATGGAAATAAAGAAGAAATAAAGAGAAAAGAAACATGTAAAGAACGAGGGAAAAAGAGACGTCAGAAATGACAGATTAACTTTCTTCTTCACCTTCTCTCCTTCCCTCCGTTCATCCGTCTCTCCTGATGAATCAGGGTTCTTTGTCTCTTTCACGTCTCACCGTCTCTCTCTCTCTCCTGTCCCCCATCATCCCTCCATCATCACTCCTCCTCTCAGGCTCTGCTTCTTCCACACTCATAAGTTCTTCACTGTCTCCTCCTCTTCCTCCTCCTTGCATCCTTTCCTTCTTTTTCTCTTTCTTTCACCCGATTTGTTTATAGTTTCATCAGTCAGTCTCACCTCCTTTCTTTCTTTCTTTCTTTCTCTGAGTCATTCACGTCGTTATTTCACCTGTTTGTGTCACTCACTCTCTAGAGAGAACCAGCGTTGTTGTTGTTGTTGTTGTTGTTGTTGTTGTTGTTCCACTGCTGCCTCCATCACTGAGGTCAAACGTGTGATTTCAGACTTATGTAAAGACACAAAGTGACCACACGAGGCAGCAGCTCCTGTGTCCCACTAAAATCACTGGTTTTCTCTCTGGGCTTTGGTGTGGGAGAGTGAGTGCTTTATAAAAGTGTGTCTCACAGTGAGATGAAGACATCATCGACTTAACCTGACATAGACTTTGTTAGGTTTTCCTACAGGAAACTGAAAAAACTTTGCTTTCAGAAATTCCTTCCTTCCTTCTTTCTTTCCTTCCTGTGCTGGATCCCTGCCCTCTTTTTCTTTCCTTTCTTCCTCCCTCCTCCTCCTCCTCCTCCTCCTCCCAGAGGGACAGACAGACAGACAGACGCTGGTTTATTGAGGAGCAGAAATAAAATGGAGCAGAAACTCACTGAGGACAAAAACACATTTTTCTCATTTTCTTCCGGTAAAAAGTTATGAATTTTTTATGTTTCAATTCTCGCCTTTAATGAAATACTTTTCTCTTCTTTTTTTCCTTCTTCTTCTTCTTCTTCTTCTTCTTCTGAGACCACGTCGTCGTACGTTTTCATAACAGAAATTTAAGCTGACATTTTCAATATGTTGTTGCTTCATATGGCAGCGCACACATAATGGATTCATGAGCACCTGAGCGTGTGTCTGTGTGTGTGTCTGTGTGTGTTGTGTGTGTGTGTGTGTGTGTGTGTGAGTGTGTGTGTGTGTGTGTGTGTGTGTGTGTGTGTGTGTGTGTGTGTGTGTGTGTGTGTGTGTGTGTGTGTGTGTGTGTGTGTGTGTGTGGAGTGTGTGTGTGTGTGTGTGTGTCTGTGTGTGTGTGTGTGTGTGTGTGTGTGTGTGTGTGTGTGTGTGTGTGTGTGTGTGTGTGTGTGTGTGTGTCTGTGTGTGTGTGTGTGTGTGTGTGTGTGTGTGTGTGTGTGTGTGTGTGTGTGTGTGTGTGTGTGTGTGTGTGTGTGTGTGTGTGTCTGTGTGTGTGTGTGTGTGTGTGTGTGTGTGTGTCTGTGTGTGTGTGTGTGTGTGTGTGTGTGTGTGTGTGTGTGTGTGTGTGTGTGTGTGTGTGTGTGTGTGTGTGTGTGTGTGTGTGTGTGTGTGTCTGTGTGTGTGTGTCTGTGTGTGTGTGTGTGAGTGTGTGTGTGTGTGTGTGTGTGTGTGTGTGTGTGTGTGTGTGTGTGTGTGTGTGTGTGTCTGTGTGTGTGTGTGTGTGTGTGTGTGTGTGTGTGTGTGTGTGTGTGTGTGTGTGTGTGTGTGTGTGTGTGTGTGTGTGTGTGTGTGTGTGTGTGTGTGTGTGTGTGTGTGTGTGTGTGTGTGTGTGTGTGTGTGTGTGTGTGTGTGTGTGTGTGTGTGTGTGTGTCTGTGTGTGTGTGTGTGTGTGTGTCTGTGTGTGTGTGTGTGTGTGTGTGTGTGTGTGTGTCTGTGTGTGTGTGTGTGTGTGTGTGTGTGTCTGTGTGTGTGTGTGTGTGTGTGTGTGTGTGTGTGTCTGTGTGTGTGTGTGTGTGTGTGTGTCTGTGTGTGTGTGTGTGTGTGTGTGTGTGTGTGTGTGTGTGTCTGTGTGTGTGTGTGTGTGTGTGTGTGTGTGTGTCTGTGTGTGTGAGTGTGTGTGTGTGTGTGTGTGTCTGTGTGTGTGTGTGTGTGTGTGTGTGAGTGTGTGTGAGTGTGTTTGTAAGGAGTGAGTGAGTAGTGTGTGTGCGAAAGTGGGAGTGTGTGTCTGTGTGTGTTCAGAGTGTGTGTGTGTGTGGAGTGAGTAGTGAGTAGTGTGTGTGTGGGAGTGAGTGAGTGTGTGCAGTGCAGAGTGCGTGCAGTGAGTGTGTTGTCTGTGTGTGAGTGAGTGTGTGTGCCCAGTGTGGAAGAAAGTTTGAAGTGAGTGGAGTGTGTGTGTGAAGGAGTGTGTGTGTGTGTGTGTGTAAAGCGTGGAAGTGTGTGTCTGTGTGTGTGTTTGAGTAGGTGGTGTGTGGAGGGATGGTGTGTGTAAGTCTGTGTGTGCTGTGTGAGTGCCTGTGTGTGAGGTTTGTGTGTGTCTGTGTGTGGCCAGTAGGTGTTTAGTGTGTGTGCGTGTGTTCCTGTGTGTGTGTGTGTCTGCGTGTGTTTGTGCAAGTGTGTGTCTGTATGTTGGCATTTGCTCGTCATTATCGTTTCATTTTTTCTCTGGTTTCTCTGCAGCGTTTTAAACAGAACTCCAGTTCATCTCATTCATGAGATCATCCTGGTGGACGACTTCAGCAACGACGGTGAGTGAACACATGAACATGTGAACACATTAACACGTGAACACATGAACTTGTGAACATATGAACATGTGAACACATGCACAGGTGAACATATGAACATGTGAACACATGCGCATGTGAACACATGCACATGTGAACACATGAACACATTAAAACACGCTGGAAATGTTCTCTTCCAGGTCAGAGGTCACACACATGAACACATGAACAGGTCAGAGAACAGAAGCAGCTGTGTTCACACTTTCACAATCACAATGGAGATGGAAAAAAAAAGTCTTCATTCTGGGTCAAAGGTCAGATAATGGAGCCTCGTCAGCAGCTGCTCCATCGCCATGGAAACGCAAAGTCAGAGTGAATTTGAGCGATCAGAGAAAATAAAGCAGAGATTTTTAAAGTGAGAACAAACCCTGATACAGTCTATCTTGTGTTTATGTTAACATAGCTATACACACACATTTATGTATATAAGATATATATACATATATATATAATATATGTATATATATATTATATATATGTATATATGTAATAATAGCAGAATAGCATCTGCTGTAAGAGTAAGACTTGTGTGTCTGAGGTTGAGAGTTCAAATCCTGTGATGAATTGAACTTTTTGAGTTCAAGATTTAATGAGAAAAGTCAAAGGTTCTAAGAAAACCTGAAGAAACACAGGAGCAGGCAGCTCAATGGACAAGAACTCTGCAGTGCACTTCAGATGTCATTACAAGCCGTGAATTTCATTCAGATTCATTCAGTGACACAAAGTGACCACACGGGGCAGCAGTAGACCAGCAGTTCCTGGGTCCCTGCCAAAAGCAGTGATTTTCTCTATGGTCTTTGGTGTGGGAGAGTGAGTGGTTCATTTCTTGCTGTGAATGGTTTTCTTCGCTAAAAGTTAGATTTGCTGACTAAGGGTTAAAGGAGATTGTGTTTCTTTAAAAAAAGGTTGGTTCTCCTCCGTATGTGTGTGATTTTGCCGACTCATGTTTGGTCGTGGATGTGTCATTTCCTGTAGGAAACACAGCTTTTTACACACACAATGTTTAGATTTTGGACAGTGCAGGTAGTACAGGTGTAGTTTTCCCTGTAGTACAGGTGTAGTTTTCCCTGCAGTACAGGTGTAGTTTTCCCTGTAGTACAAGTGTAGTTTTCTGTGTAGCACAGGTGTAGTTTTCCCTGTAGTACAGGTGTAGTTTTCCCTGCAGTACAGGTGTAGTTTTCTCTGTAGTACAGGTGTAGTTTTCTCTGTAGTACAGGTGTAGTTTTCCTGTAGTACAGGTGTAGTTTTCCCTGTAGCACAGGTGTAGTTTTCCCTGTAGTACAGGTAGTTTTCCTGTAGGTACTTTGGTGTAGTTTTAGTTGTAGTTTTGGGTGTAGTTTTCTCTGTAGTACAGGTGTAGTTTTCCCTGCAGCACAGTAGTTTTCCCTGTAGTTTTTCTGCAGTACAGGTGTAGTTTTTCTACAGGTGTAGTTTTTCAGGTGCAGTACATGTAGGGTGTAGTTTTCCTGTAGCACAGGTGTAGTTTTCCTTGTAGTACAGTGTTTTCCCTGGTGTAGTTTTTCTCTGTAGTACAGGTGTAGTTTTTCCTGCAGTACAGGTGTAGTTTCTGTGTAGTTTTTTCTCTGTAGTACAGGTGTAGTTTTCCCTGGTACAGGTGTAGTTTTCTGCAGGTTTCTCTGTAGTACCAGTTTTTACTCTGTAGTACAGGTGTAGTTTCCCTCAGTACAGGTGTGTAGTTTTCTCATAGTTTTCCCTGTAGCACAGGTGTAGTTTTCCTTGTAGTACAGGTGTAGTCCCTGTAGCACAGGTGTAGTTTTCCTGTAGTACAGGTGTAGTTTTCCCTGTACAGGTGTAGTTTTTCTGTAGTACAGGTGTTTCTTTAGTACAGTACAGTTTTCCCAGGTGCAGTACAGGTGTAGTTCTCTGCAGTACAGGTGTAGTTTTCTCTCTGTAGTACAGGTAGTTTCTCTGTAGTACAGGTGTAGTTTTCTCTACAGGTGTAAGTACAGGTGTAGTTTTCTAGTAGTTTTCAGGTGTAGGCAGCACAGGTGTAGTTTTTCCTCTGTAGTACAGGTGTAGTTTTCCTGCAGTACAGGTGTAGTTTTCCTGTACAGGTGTAGTACAGGTGTAGTTTTCTCTGCAGTACAGGTGTAGTTTTCTCTGCAGCAGCATTAGCATTAGCAGAGGCTGTTTTCAGGACTTTACACAAATATGTCAAACCTCTGATCTACACGAGGACAATGACTTCATTTCCCCTTCTACCACACTGCTGCTGCTGTTACTGCTTCTGTTGCTGCTGCTGTTACTGCTGCTATGCCTACTGCTGTTACTGCTGCTGCTGCTGTTATGCTGCTGCTGCTGTTACTGCTGCTGCTACTGCTGGTGCTGCTGCTGTTACTGCTGCTGTTGCTGTTACTGCTACTGCTGGCCACTGCTGCTGCTGCTGTTGCTGCTGCTGTTACTGCTGCTGCTGCTGCTGTTGTTACTGCTGCTGCTGCTCTGTGACGTTCATATTTAATAACCATCATATCTTACTTTAATCCCACTGTTTTACACTGATTTATTTTAGTTTTTTGACCCCGAGCATGAATTCACTCTGTCATCCTGCTTCACTTTTATAGTCAGGCTTTGAAGGACGTTTAGTTTTTCTCGTCTCACACTTCCACTGGGCGTCAAATGTCCAAGAACAAGTGTACAAGTGTTTAAATCCATATTTGATTTGCTTCATAGAAATGATGACGATGTTTTGTTTCTCTCTTTTCTCTCAGACAGCGACTGTCAGCTTCTCACCAAACTGCCCAAAGTCAAGTGTCTGCGCAACAACAAGAGAGAAGGTGAAGGAACGTGGCGTGTGTTATTTATAAATAAATGTTTTCATTTAAAAGTTCGGTTTTTAAAAATCAAAGAATGTTGAGGGGGGTGGAGTGGATCAGTGGTTAATACCGGTACCCTGTGTGCGAAAGACATCATGGTCGCAAGTTTGACTCCACCCCTGGCTAATTGTACTCAATTCCATTCTAAGTCGCTTTGGATAAAAGCTTCTGCTAAATGACATGAAATGTAATGTTGAAAAATGATTCCGTTTCAATGATTTCTTTGTTTTTATGGAGCAAAGAATCTGAGAATTCAGACTTTTTCATTAATCTGAGAAGTCTGATTTTTTATTTAATCTGAGAAGTCTGACTTTTTCTTTAATCTTAGAATTCAGACTTTTTATTTAATCTGAGAATTCAGATTTTTTCTTTAATCTGAGGAGTCTGACTTTTTCTTTAATCTGAGAATTCTGACATTTTGTTTAATCTGAGAAGTATGGCTTTTGTTTAATCTGAGAATCTGACTTTTTCTTTAATCTGAGAAGTCTGACTTTTTATTTAATCTGAGAATTCAGACTTTTTATTTAATCTGAAAATTCAGATTTTTTCTTTAATCTGAGAAATATGATTTTTTATTTAATCTGAGAAGTCTAACTTTTTATTTAATCTGAGAATTCTGACTTTTTATTTAATCTGAGAAGTCTGACTTTTTCTTTAATCTGAGAATTCAGACTTTTTATTTAATCTGAGAATTCACTTTTTATTTAATCTGAGAATTCAGATTTTTCCTTTAATCTGAGAAGTCTGACTTTTTCTTTAATCTGAGAGGTCTTTCAACTCTTTTTTTTGTTACACGTGGTGCTAATGCTCTTCTGTACTTACTGATGTAGACAATTTCAAAAAGTTCCCAATGAGCCAAGACTAAAGTGAACTAAAAATGGCTGAATCGACTCCTGACACGAACAGGGTGTGGACAGGGCGTGGTTAACTCTGCGTGTGTCACTCTCTTGTCTGTGTGTGTGTGTCAAATATTACCTCTATAACCCAGAATACTGAGTCTGACTTTAATCTCAGAATTCTGAGTTGAAAGTCAGGATTCTCAGATTAAATAAAAAGTCTGAATTCTCAGATTCTTTGCTCCATAAAAACAAAGAAATCATTGAAACAGAATCATTTTTGTGTTTGTTGACAAAAACAAAGACGTTTGAAAAACATGATCATTTCCACATTTTTCAACATTACTTTACATGTCAGTTAGCAGACGCTTTTATCCAAAGCGACTTAGAATGGTATTGAGTGCAATTAGCCAGGGGTGGAGCCGTTTTACAGAATTATGGCTTTTATTTTCAGGGGAAAAAAAAGGTGAAATGGAAACACAGCTCGTTCATTTACCCTCAAACTGGTCCAGTGGGTCCAGTGAGGACCGGAGAAAATGGACACACTTTTGAGGACACTGGTGCAGATAGTTATCACAATATCAGAGTAGATGATCTGTCCTGTGTGTGCGTGCGTGTGACGTGTGTGCGTGTGTGTGTCCGTCCATCCAGAAAATAAAGCCTTATTGAGGATGAAATGGGATTTTTAATTGGCTGAGTCTTGGCCTTAACGCTGTGGCGTGAAACTTTCCCAGCCTCTCGTACAATGTCACCGACACACACGCACACACACACACGCACACGCGCGCACACACACACACACACACACTACGTCTTCATGTCAGGGAGTATTGATTAGACCATTTAGTCCAAATAGAAGAGAACACTGGCCCTCATCAAGGAGACCTCCTAACAGGCTCATTTACACACACACACACACACACTCTGTAACACCACTGCAATCAGCCTTTTTTTCTCCTGACGCTAACCTCCACTCCCTCTGCTACTTCAGATGGACACGCACACA
This sequence comes from Solea senegalensis, assembly GCF_019176455.1. Lineage (NCBI taxonomy): Eukaryota > Metazoa > Chordata > Actinopteri > Pleuronectiformes > Soleidae > Solea > Solea senegalensis. The sequence goes on from NC_058037.1 coordinate 19,999,572, forward strand.
CACACACACACGCACACACACACACACACACCACACACACACTTGTATGCAGAGTGTGATGGGCCTGTTAAAAGGTTGTGTTCATGTCTGACAGGAACTCTAAGAGCCCTGCATCGATTTTCCTCTTTGCTGACTGAGGGAAGGAAGGAAGGAGGGAAAGACTGAAGGAATGAAGGAGTGGAGGAGTGAATGAGTGATGGAGTGAATGAATGAGTGAATGAGTGAATTCAATTAATCAGAAAAAAAACCATATTAAAAAACATTCTTGGGTAACGGCTAACAGCTGACATCACTTTCAATCTTACATTCTAACCTGCAGCCAGTGGAGTCGCCCCCTGGTGGTGAACTGCTACTTTTGTCCAACTTCCCCCAACAAGAATGTTAAAGGAAAAACAAGGACACTGAGAGAAAAACCAAGAATTTAAGGGGGAAAAGGACGTTAAAGGAAAAACATGGATGTTAAGGGAAAACAAGGAAATTAAGGGAAAACATGGAATTCAAGGGGACACTAAGGGAAAAACGTGTTTCACTTTTCAAACCAGACGATTTCATCTATTTTTATGAACTCTGTGGTTTTTGCTGACGTTCAGGATTTTATCATTTATTAATCTACTGGCCACAGGCGTGTGTGTGTGTGTGTGTGTCCATGTGTGTGTGTGCGTCCATGTGTGTGTCTGATAGTCACAGCTCGTAAGCGTGACAGTTGATTTATTCACCGTCTTATTCCTGAAAATAATCCATTTTATTTGGTCGAGTGTAAAAATCAGGATTCAGCAGCTGTGAAGCTTCATGTTTGATCAGCTTCACCTTCTTTAGTTATTTATTTATTTCACTGTAAGTCACTGTTGTACTTTGCTGCTGTGTTTGTTCCACATCACGAGTGTTAGACCTATGAATATCATATAGATTATTATATATCTATATGTAACATAATATATTATATCTTAGTATGTTGAACTGAGACAAGATCTGCTCTTAGATTTGATTTATTTTCATGATAAAGTGTCTGTGATGACGTTTCTTACAGTGATCATCATTTATTATAGTGAATATTAGAAGCATTATGTGGACGTTAATATGTCAGTAATATGTCGCCCAGCGATGAGTGGAATAGAAAAGAACGTACTACAGCTTTAACTACAAGTCATTGTGTGTGTGTGTGTGTGTGGGTCAGGTCTGATCAGGTCCAGAGTCAGAGGAGCTGATGCTGCGAGAGCCGGAGTCCTGACCTTCCTGGACAGTCACTGTGAGGTCAACAAGGACTGGCTGCCTCCTCTGCTGCACAGGATCAAACAGGTACACACACATGTGTGTGTGTGCGTGTCTGTCTGTCTGTGTGTGTGTGTGTGTGTGTACGTGTATGTGTGTGTGGCCGCCGCTCTGATTGCCTCTCATTAAGAAATAAGTGCTGCTCTCTCTGTTACCATTTTTGTCTCCTCTCCTCTCCTCTCCTCTCCTCCCCCATCACCTTCTCTGTCCTTACACACACTTTGTTTTCTCACCTCCAGTGTCGTCCTTCCTCCCCTCTTTTCTCCTCACGTCTCTTTCCCTCTCTTCTTAGCTCTGATCTTGTCCACTTCCCTCCCGCTCTCCTCTCTGCTCTCGCCCTCCCACCTGCTGTCAGCTCCCTTTTCTCATCACTTCTTTCCAATCACCCTCTCTTTGGCTGTCTGGATTCATACCTCCTCTGCTCTGCTGTGCTCACACCTCCTGTCCTCGTCTCCTTCACTTCTCACCTCGCCTGACTTCTCTCCTCCTCTTCCTCGTCTTCCTCCTGCTGCGGCGCGTCGTGTCAACAGTTGTTGTTTTTGCTGATATTAAAGACCTTTGATCTCCGTCTCCACGGCAGCGATCGATAAGTGAAACCAGCACAGAGTGTGATGTGTTTGTGAGTGGAACACAAAACCAGAGCGTCATCCATATTCATGCTCACGCTCCCTGTCCCTGTGTGTGTGTGTGTGTGCAGATGGGTCATTTGTCACTGTCTTTGCCGTCATTTTATAGTCATATATTCAGATTTAAATGTATGAGGTATTGATCCAGGTATAAACAGAGTGTGCGCACACACACACACACAGGCAGAACTCAAAGACTATTATAAAGTTCCATTCCCCTCAAAATAATTGTTTGTCTCAGTGATTAAGATGGAAAAGTTTTGCCCAAAGTTCGGCTCAACTTGTGTTTTTGTTTTGTCACAGTACGAACGTTAAGGTCAGAATGTTATGGTGCGAACATCGCAGTACAAACGTCAAGATACAAACATAACGGTACAAACTTTGCTAACAGTATGAACTTCATGGTGTGACGGTCGTGTCACGCTACAGACATAACAGTATGAACTCTGAGGTATGATACAACGTAACGGTACTAACAGCACATCACAGTATGGACATCTTGGTATGAAGGTAATGGCACGTATGTAGCTGCGCTAACGTAACAAAACAAACGTCAAGGTACGAAAACGTCAATGTGCGAAAACTTCAGCGTGCGAAAACTTCAGCGTGCGAAAACGCCAAGGTGCAAAAACATCAAGGTGCAAAACATCAAGGTATGGATCTCAAGATGCGAACGTCAAGGTACGAAAACGTCAAGGTGCCTAAAAACGCCAAGGTACTAATGTCAAGGTACTTAAAACATCAAGGTGCGAACGCCAAGGTACGAAAACGCCAAGGTACCTAAAACGCCAAGGTAACGTAAAAACGCCAAGGTACCAAACGCCAAGGTACGAAAACATCAAGGTGCGAAAACGTCAAGGTGCGGATCTCAAGGTGTGAATGTCAAGGTACTAAAACATCATGTTTTAAAACGCCACAGCGGATCTCGTGAACGCCAAGGTGCTTAACGCCAAGGTACAAAACGTCACGGTACAAAAAATCACGGTACAAAACGTCAAGGTACAAAACGTCAAGGTACGAACATCAAGAACATCAAGGTATGGAAACGTTACAGAACGCTAAGAACCAAGGCACCTAAAACTTGCTGGTGCAAACGCCAAGAACGCCAAGGTATCAAACGCCAAGGTACCAACACTTCCAGGCACGGTGCTGTCATAGTACTAAAACGTGTCAATGTAATGTAACATCAAGAACGTCAAGGTACAAAAACGCCAAGGTACAAAAACGCCAAGGTACAAAAACGCCAAGGTGCAAAAACGTCAAGGTACGAATATCAAGAACGTCAAGGTACAAAAAATTCAAGGTGCAAACATCAAGAACGTCAATGTACAAAAACGCCAAGGGGCGAATATCACGATACAAATGTCACAAAAAAGCGTCTTCTTCAAGTATATTACGCCAAACACCAGGAAAACATGAGTCAGCACTTTATTACTACATTATTCTTGTGATGATTAGTAATGAATTACGTCGGGCGGAGGAGAAGAGAAGTGAGAAGAAATGGCCCGAAAATTAGAGAAATTGTTCCTGAGCCGTTTGAGAATAACGTTCATCCAATTACGACGCTAATGTCGCGGACGCCTCAGCCTGAGTGCTGCACACTGTCATTACGCTAACGGCTGTTATGAGGCAGATGCAGTGCTTTGTAATGTGACTGCTGCTGCTGCTGCTGCTGTTACTGTTGCTGCTTCTGTTACTGCTGCTGCTGCTGCTTCTGTTACTTCTGCCGTTGCTGCTGCTTCTGTTACTGTTGCTGCTGTTACTGCTGTTACTGCTGCTGCTGCTGCTGCTGTTGTGTGTCCCCTTGTTCTGACCCTGCGGCTAATGGTCCAGAACGGCTCCACCTGCTCTGTAATATCAGCGGCTGAAGACGCATGCAGCCATTTGGCCAAACTAACAGAGGGACACGCCGTGATTTAACAAGGAGCTCAGGTCTGGAACCTTTTTAAAGAGCAAATGGTGCCATCAGTGCAGAAATATGAGCAGACATGATCTGTTTTTTTGTTTTTTTATGTCCTCGTGGTTCTTTTTTTAAGGGTTAAGGAGGCAATAACCAAGCTAAATCCATAAGAGTCATGTGACCAAACATGGATGATTAAACACGATTAAGGGATATGTTTGATGCTCAATATTTCCCCCACATTTTTATACGTTCTCTCTTTATCTCTCTGTGTGTGTGTGTGTGTGTGTGATGGTTGTAGAAAGTATGAATCAGCAAATTACAGCTGCAGGAGACAATACCCGCCGCAATGGCCGGACATAAATATCAACTAAATGTGCATTTAATCTGATTGATTATGATGTCCGTTGGTAAAGTCTGTAATGTGGAAAAAAAAATTAGACACAGTCTTTTCTGGTTTACTTGAAGATGCCAATGTGGAAGTAAAGATATATAGAATAGCCACCAGGGGGCGACTGCCAGTTGTTAAAGTACTCCTTTTAATGGAAAGTCTATGTGAAAATTTGCTTCTACTTCTCATTTGTGACGTTGGCTCATCGATAAAAAAGTTGTCCTTCAACTTGAAGATTGCAGGTTTGATTCCCGGCTATGAGAGTCTACTTGCTGACATGTCCTTGGGCAAGACAGACAATCCCTGTATACAGACCGTGTACCATTTTAAAACGTCAGTAAACATCTTCCAGAGAAGTCTTAGTCTTAGAGTTTCAGCCCCTCCTTGACAGATGTGATGACATTTCTGACGCTCATTGAAGGCACCTCGTAGCCACTCGGGCACGTTGCAGACCCAGCATTTTTCTGTCTGACATACTGTACTTTGAACTTTTAACTATCTTGATTTTCATTATTGTAAGTCAATCTCAAGCTAACTTTGACAGCTTGTATCTAAATAGAGTCACTGAGTTATTGTGCGTTCCATTTATGTTGGAAGACGGAATCGGAAGTAACGTCTCCTCTGAGTTGACCGCGTTCCAGTTGAGAAGTTGGAAGAAAAAAAAACATGAATGCAAGCTTATCTTTGGCTAGCCACTGTTAGCCATTGTAAGCAATATGATAACAGCGCTCTATGTGGTATTTTGCCTATGAAAACAGTGTAGCAACATGTTAGCCACTCCATTTCTATGTGTGCGCCTGATCTACTTAAATAAATAAGACGAAAGTGCAGTTAACAATAAAAGTAGCAAAGTGTGTTTTTTTTGTTTTTTTTTTTACGATTGACGCAATTGGCAGCCATCTTGGAAGCCTATGTCGGGATTTACAAGGTTGCTATTACTTTACAAGTTTTAAATCCACCTCCTTCCGACACGATATATCACACAACATAAACAGTGTTATTTGCCATTGAAACATCGTAATGGTAACACATTAGCGCAGAGGCTCAGGCCCCAGTGCAAATACTCACTGACATCATGATATAGCAGCTCGATTGTTGACACACATTTTTTGTTAAAAGTGGATTTGTAATTTGCGCGACGGGTAAACGACAGGTTGTCAAATATCCAATCAGTCGACGTCTAGTATTGACATTAACGTCCACTCTGACATGAAGGACGTGTGACATCATTCTTCAACTCTTTTGTTACGTAAATACATTGAAAATAATAAAGTGGAAAACTCAAAATAAGTGAACAGTGTTGAATTACCATCTCCTCGTCTGATTGATTCTTTGGCAAGAACGTTCATTATTTCTTATTTCCATTAACGCGGCTGAGGTGAATAAAATGCAGCTGAATTGAAAGCGAGCGGAGGCGGAGGTCGCTCTCACCTCGGTGAATGTGTTGTGTGCATGATCGCCGTTGAATGACTCAGATTCCTTTCAATGCGCTGCAATATAACGACCTTGGGATACACAGTCTGTTTCACACGCCGGGACTGAAAATCTCATTTACTGGGATATAATTCGATGATCTGCTCGCGGGAACACGTTCACCTTTTTCCCTCTTTGTCATTTTCCTTTTCCCCTTTTCAACATCTAGCTCGTAGATGACGTGAATGTGAATGTGTTTGTGTTTGTGTCCAGGATGCGACCCGTGTGGTCAGCCCGGTCATCGACATCATCAACATGGACACGTTTGCCTACGTGGCGGCCTCTGCCGACCTGCGTGGAGGTGAGTGTGGAGATGTTTGGGTCTGAGAAGAAGGACGCGGCCTTGAGGTTCCTTCAGTTTCTGTTTCCTTTACAAAAACAACCCTCGTGGGGAGTTCATGAACCTGTACTTCGTGCTGTGAACCTCGAACAAAAGCACTTTTCTGAGGGTCTTTGTATTTTTGGTCTTGTTCTGACCTGGTATTACTTGGATTATGAGCCTGTGTTCTTTGCCTTAGGGGTAAGTGTAGGCATTGTTAGCAAAATGGTAACGTGTTACATGGTATTTGAAATTGAAATAACAGGATAACATAGTAGCGAAGATTTCGGCATAGTAGCGCAGTAAGACAAAGTTGGTTGTCTGTTGACGTCACATTGGTACGGCATCACACTCCGCCCACCAAGTTAAGTTGGCCAGGAAACATCAACGTTCCTGATGAGGGTGATGATGATGATGATGTTCCTTCACTCACACCTTCACTTTCTCTGAAGCCACTTTCCTATAAGATCTTCATCATCATCACCATCATCATCATCCCGCTCTCTTTCCATTAGCTGGTCCAATCTTTGTCTCTTGGTAACAACAGTCTGCCAATCAATGCCGATAATAGACCTGTCCCACACACACTCACAGACACACACACACACGCGAGGATCGATGATGATAGTTTGGCTCACAAAGGACATTTTAATTATAGATGAAGTCGTCGCTCATCGTATAGAAAGATGAGAATAAAATGGACTTTCATTGATCCACACACACACACACACACACACACACACACAGATAGGGGGTGAGAATGCAGTTACAGCGTCTCCTTTAAATGGTAATTATATATGTATATATATATGTAGAAATACATGAAAAGACAATAAAATTATGAATGTAACATTAAATGTTTATTTGAGATGCATCAGGTCACATGATGACCAATAAATACGCCGTCGTCATCAGCAAATATGACGATCAGACACTTATTATCATAATTTATTACATAATGATACAAATAAGCAAGCAAACAAACAAACAAAATAAGACATATGATAAACAACCATTAAGACTCTTTAAAAACCAGTAAAATGATTTTAGAATGCTGATTCTGACGGGATGTCCCTTTAATATCAGTATCGTTTGTGTGTTTCCAGTAAAATGAAAACTCTAAATAAAGACGTTTCCCGCGTCTCTAAATATAAACGATGTTTCTGCACCGTCTGTTCTTTCTCTCAGGTTTCGACTGGAGTCTCCATTTTAAGTGGGAGCAGCTGTCGCCGGAGCAGAGGGCTAGCCGCGCCGACCCCACCCAGCCCATCAAGTAACTCTCACACACACACACACACACACGTATATTATCACTGCATGTACACAGTATGTAATGTAAAACAATCAAAGATACGAGTGGAAACTAAAGAAGATTTGTGTTTGTGTTCACGTGATAGAAAAAAAGTAGAATGAATAAATAAATAGTTAGAAAAGTTTGGTTGTGGGCGTTTTGACCTCAGGATCTTCACTTCCCATTTTCAAGCTTGAGTGGAGAGTTTTAATTGCTGCTAAATGTGGTCCCAGTATGTGTGTGTGTGTGTGTGTGTGTGTGTGTGAGCAGCTCTTGGGGAAGAATAAAAAACATAGAAAAATAAAAAATAATGACAACATTGTCACTTCATCTGCGTATAGAAAACAATAGAAAACAAGAGGAGAGAGATTAAAGAGATGAATGTTACTAATGTCACTGACGTTGCTGTTACTGATGTCACTGATGTTGCTGTTACTGATGTCATTGATGTTACTAATATTACTGATGTCATTGATGTTACTGATGTTACTGGTGTTACTCATGTCATTGATGTTACTGATGTTACTGGTGTTACTCGTGTCACTCGTGTCACTGATGTTACTTGTGTTACTCATGTCATTGATGTTACTGCTGTTACTCATGTCACTGATGTTACTCATGTTACGCATGTTACTCATGTTACGCATGTTACTCATGTTATTCATGTTACTCATGTCACTCATGTCATTGATGTTACTCATGTCATTGATGTTACTGATGTCAGTGATGTTACTAATATTACTGATGTCATTGATGTTACTGATGTTACTGGTGTTACTCATGTCATTGATGTTACTGGTGTTACCGTAACCGCGGTCACCGATGTTACTTGCGTTACTCATGTCATTGATGTTACTGCTGTTACTCATGTTATTCATGTTACTAATGTCATTGATGTTACTGATGTTACTCATGTCATTGATGTTACGGATGTTACTGGTGTTACTGGTGTTACCGTGTCACTGATGTTACTGATGTTACTCATGTCAGTGATGTTACTAATGTTACTGATGTCATTGATGTTACTGGTGTTACTCTTGTCATTGATGTTACTCATGTCATTGATGTTACTGATGTTACTGGTGTTACTCATGTTACTGATGTGACTGGTGTTACTCGTGTCACTGATGTTACTGATGTTAGTGTTTCTGCTGCTGAATAAGTTAATTTACTGCAGGTTCACACAAAAAGAAAAAAGCTAACCACTGATGCCTGACGAGTCATTGGCTGTGAAGAGATGAACAAACAAACAAGTCAAAACGACCACAGAGCAAACACACACACACACACACACACTCCATAAGTCACAGATGGTGGCAGGAGACCAGATTTACTGCTGTGCCAAGTTTTTGTGCATGTTTTTTTAGTAGAGGCGAGTGTTAAACACTCACAGATGGATGGGTGATGAGTGCGTGTGTGTGTGTGTTGCTGGATTGCAGCTTATTTATTATGAGTGACTGTCTCTTCTTGTCATTGTGCTGCTTCTGTCTTGTCAACCTGCAGAGACTGCACTGAATCACTGTCCGTCTGGGACACACACACACACACACACACACACGCACGCACACACGCGCACATACACACACAGCTATTCTTCTCAGGACACTGCATTGACGTCCATTCATGAGGACCAGTTAACCAGTTAATGTCACAGACCAAAAGAACTTTAGCTCGTTGCTAACCGTACTATTCCATCTCTCTCCTCTTCTTCTTCTTCCGCTTCCTCCTCTTCTTCCTGTCAGGACTCCCATCATTGCAGGAGGACTCTTCGTGATTGACAGGTCCTGGTTCAATCACCTCGGCAAATATGACACCGCCATGGACATCTGGGGAGGAGAGAACTTTGGTGAGTCCAACCAACAGGAGGAGGAGAGCGAGGAGAGGGAGGAGAGGGAAGTGAGTAAGGAGAGGAAAGAAGGTTTACAGACTGACATTGAACGAGGAACATCTGCGTCCATGCCGCTACCTGTGTGTGTGCGTGTGTGTGTGTGTGTGTGTGTGTGAGAGAGAGACAGAGAGAGAGGGAGAGAGATGGAGAGGAAAGCAGGCTTACAGAGTTTCATTGATCTAAGAGAAGCAGCAAACTGACACACACACACACATACACACACATACACCCTCTCACACACACACACACACACAATCATTTGTGCTGTGTCAGTCTCTCACTGACTCCTCGTTCTCCTTTGTTGTCTAGTGTTTCATCTTTGCTCCCATCGCTCCTCTTCCTCATCAAACTCTCTCTCTCACACACACACACACACACACACGCACACACGCACACACAAGTCTGTAGAAAACTTCTCAGCTTCTCGTCCTTTGGGGGGTAAACTCTGTTACTCTCATTCTCTCTCTCTGCTCTGAGTTCTGAACACACACAGACACACACACACACAAAAGCACACACTTCAAGTTCACAATCACAAGGAGAGAGACAAGTTATCTGTTGCTGAGTTCATGTTGAAGAAAGAACTCAGTGGCAGCAGTGTGTGTGTGTGTCTGTCTGTGTGTGTGTGTGTGTGTGTGTCTGTGTGTGTGTGTGTGTGTATAATATAAATACTGTGTGTAACATGTGCAGAGATCTCGTTCCGGGTGTGGCAGTGTGGAGGGAGTCTGGAGATCCTGCCCTGCAGCAGAGTGGGTCACGTGTTCAGGAAGAAGCACCCGTACGTGTTTCCTGAGGGCAACGCAAACACGTACATCAAGTAAGTAACTCTTTACGACTCATTCATTCATTCATTCATTCATCCATCGTCTTAAAATCTGTCTGATTCATTAAGAGAGAGAATCATTTCATAATCTCAATAAAACGACGTTGTCTCATCGCTTTGGTGCAAACACACCGCCCGACTGCACCAGCAGAGGGAGCTCCAAGCCGCTGCAGTGCAACTGACAAGGACAAGAACTAAATGATGTGTACGTAGTTTATTCAATTTGTTCTTCAATTTGACAGCGTTTTTGTGGATTTTATCAGGGACACATTCCTGCCTCTGTGAAAGAATTAAACGAGTGATAGTGAATGAATTTGACCTGGGACTTGATTTATAAAAGCACTTTAAAAACAACAACAACAGCAAGTGCTGTAAAATCAGAGATAATCCGCCAACTTTCTGCGAAACGTGTCAAGACTTCCTGCTCCAATCCCTCAGCGTGTTTTCACACTCAGACACAAACTCATAATAATAATAATAATGGCGACGACAGCGATGATAAAAGCGAGTGATTCACTGGTGGAAACACGCAGGGTTCCCCCCCGACGCAGCCTGCGACCGCGCGGCACTGCCGTCGTTGTTAGAGTGGATTTACAGCTGCCTCAGAGCCTTTGAGCTGCGAGGACATTATCCTATTAACATAAGCTGTATTCTGTTGTGCTCACACACACACACACACACACACAGAGTTCAAACAGAAGGATGTTTACAGGCTGTACAATAATCCATTAACACGACTAATGTGCTCAGACTGCGTGTGAACTGATCACGTCTAAATGGATTAATCCAAAATTACAATAAAAAGAAAAACAGACCATTCAGATTATGATTATTATTTTAAAAAAGAACTACTCTGGATTATATACAGTGATCTCGTCTTTATCTCACTGTGAGACACACTTTTCCAACAGGAAACTGAAGTTTGTAAACCACTCACTCTCCCACACCAAAGCCCATAGAGAAAATCAGTGATTTAAGCTGGCGGGGACACAGGAGCTGCTGGTATTCTGCTGCCTCGTGTGGTCACTCTGTGTCACCTGGATAATTCTGAATGAAGGATTTCAAATGCCGAAATCACCAAATAACACATTTGAACGTATTTATTGAGGCAGCGCTGGATTTAACGACTCCTGTGTCTCTGTGATGTAAAATCGGCATTTTTCTCTATGGGCTTTGGTGCAGAGTGAGTGAGGGAAATTATCTTTATTATAGACTTAAGACGAAGTAGGATTTAGTGGCTGAGTATTTCGTTATATTCAGGTTCAGCTCCTGAAGTATCTTTGGAACATGCTTTTGCAGTACTTGCTTTTTTTGTCCGTGTGATGCTGTTTTTTAAAGTGAAATAAAGTCCCTGTAGTTACAATACGGTATATTTGATTGATTTATTCAAACAGAAACACACCCAGGAGCATTCTGGGAAGTGATGGAGTGAAGTGGGAGACGAGCAGAGCGGCACCAGAGTTCCCCCCAAAAATAAAATTGCACCACTCCATCACAGAAGAACTCCCAGGATCCTCTGAAAGCCACAGATTCATCTCGCAAGATTATTCCTTTAAACGGCTTCACTCGCTCATAAACCTCAGCGTGTGAGCAAGGCATTAACACAGTGGCTGCGGTTGGGAGTTGAATTCCCTCACTCCCACCTGCTGCTGCTGCTGCGGAACGACCGCCGGAACGCCACCACCTCACACCAACTCATCCACACTAACGCTGCTCATTTTCACCTCCCCGTTGGCCGTTGCCACGGCAACATCTGCTCTGCGAGGAAGACGCCTCTCATTTGTGTCCCGGCGGCTGCTGCTGCTGCTGCTGATGCTGATGCTGCTGCTGATGGTGATGCTGCTGATGCTGATGCTGATGCTGATGCTGCTTAATCAGCCGTCGCTCAAGTCTCTTCTGTGACCACAAACAACCATAATAACAATAATAATCATAATAATAACAACATTAATAATCATACTAATAATGATGATGATGATGATACAGCGATGAGGCCGTGACCTTCTGCATGTGTGAGGTTTTAATTGTCGGCCTGTTTACGTTTACACGCCTGCGATCGTCCTCTTTCATTAAAGCTCCACAGTCTGTGTGTGTGTGTGTGTGTGTGTGTGCTGCGTGTGTGTGTGTGTGTGTGTGTGTCTAATGGAGGATTTCTGTCATTTCACTGTGATCGTTCACAGCCCAGAGAAACTGGGCTAATTAGCACGAGAGAGACAAGGGAGTGAACGGGTAAAAAGGAGTGGATGGATGAAAAGACATGAATGGGTGAAAAGTGGATGGGTGAAAGGGGGTGAAAGGGACTGAATGGGTGAAAGGTAGTGAGCGTGAATTCGAGCAAATGGCGCAAAAATGTGGTGCCCCGCCTGCATCTTTAATTTTTTTTTTTTTTATGGAATGCGAAAACTTTTAAGGGCAATCCGATGATTTAGTTTTCAGTGTGTGGACATAACTCATGCTTGGTGGAGGCTCTCTAGCGCCACACAATGGCTCTTTTAAAACTGCATTTATGTTTTCCTGTATATTCTGATTGTGTTCCAATACAGTGTGTGTGTGTGTGTGTGTGTGCGTGTGTGGTTCCAGAAACACGCGTCGCACAGCCGAAGTGTGGATGGACGACTTTCGTCTTTTTTACTACTCTGCTCGCCCGGCAGCTCGAGGGAAATCCTATGGCGAGTAAGAGCAAACGCACACATGAACACTCACATTTATTTATTTTTAACTCTCATGGCTGCCAGAGAGGACAAAAATGATTATAGACACTTAACCAAAGAAGATTTACATCAAATTAAGAATTTTCCAACAGGAAACTGACGTTTGTAAAGCACTCACTCTCCCACACCAAAGCCCATAGAGATAATCAGGGACACAGGAGCTGCTGGTCTGCTGCTGCCTCGTGTGGTCACTTTGTGTCACTGAGGTCAATCTGAACATAGAGTTTCTGATGTCACAAAATAAGACATTTGAACTTAGTGACGGAGGCAGCAGTGGATCAACAACTCCTGTGTGTGTGATGTTAAAATCGATGCTTTTCTCTATGAGGTTTGGTGTGAGGAGAATGAGTGGTTTGAGTTTTCATCCGTGTCTCGGGGCAAACTCGAAGCGTCCCTTTAAGACATCGCCTCAGCTTCAGTCATGTTGTTCACCCTAGTGACGTCACTGTTGGTGGGCGTGGTTACTGACCGGCTGTGGTCGGGGACGTTAGATTTGTCTCCACTGTGTGACTTATGACTGCGAGACAAACAGAGACGCTCAGAGCGTCAACACTCACAGATGAGTCTAAATGTCAGTGTTTATCAGTGTGACTCAAGTAAACGCTGACATTTAAACACAGCGCACATGTCCGTCGTCCTCCCTCTGCAGACTCATGGACGTCAACTCTGTCTCACTGTCTTTGTGTGTGTGTGTGTGTGTTTATGTCATCAGTGTTCGAGGCCGAGTGGAACTTCGCAAAAAGCTCAAGTGCAAATCTTTTCAGTGGTATCTAGACAACGTTTACCCAGAGCTCAAGTAAGTCTTTTATTATCATTATTATGATTATTATAAATGGATATATGAGGTAAAAACATGCAAATAAAAAGAGGACAAATTCAGCTGAAAACCAATGTATATTTACTGTAGCTGTACAGTGAGTCTGAGAGAGCTTTATCAAATGAAAGACATGATGTCAGAATATAATATATATCGACCTCTGCTGCTCCCATTTTTTAATAATATGCTGTTTTTGATCCGTCTCTTGTCTTTCGGGATTCTGTGCCTCGGCTTTAATATCCTCAACTTTTCCCCCCACAGTTCACACAGAATCTGATCCAATAAAAAAAAAAGATGAAAGTCCACAGAGGCAGCGGTGCAGTGCAAGTCAGTGAAAGCACTCACTCACTCTCCCACACCAAACCTCATAGAGAAAGTCAGCGATTTCACTGTCACTGGATTCAAATGAAGGTTTTAATAAGACATTTGAACTCAGTGATGGAGGCAGCAGTGGATCAACAACTCCTGTGTGCTGTGACGTTAAAGTCATGGATTTTCTCCATGGGCTTTGGTGTGGGAGAGTGAGTGGTTGAGAATATACATTTTAGCCACTTATCAAAAGACTCGACTAGTAAAATCTACATCAGTTTAAGTCTACAATGTCTTCAGAACATGTTCATGTCTTCATCTCACTGTTAGACAGACGTTTCAAACAGCAAACTGGAGTTTGTAAACCACTCACTCTCCCACACCAAACCCCATAGAGAAAATCAGTGATTTTAGCTCACAGGGAGACAGGAGCTTATGGTCTACTGCTGCCTCGTGTGGTCACTTTGTGTCACTGAGGTCAATCTGAACAAAGGATTTCAAATGCCGAAGTGACAAAATAAAATGTTTGAACTCAGTGATGGAGGCAGCAGTGGACCAACAACTCCTGTGAGCTGTGATGTTAAAATCACTAATTTTCTCTGTGGGGTTTGGTGTGGGAGAGTGAGTGGTTTACAAACTTCAGTTTCCTGTTGGAAAAGTCTGTCTAAAGCAGCAAAAAAATTACAATAACACAGACTTAGATTGGTGTCGATGGGCTGCATCGTAGTTTAAAAAAACAACAACTTTGAACTTTCCCCTTTAATTGCACACACACACACACACACACACACACTTGTGCACGAATGCTACTTTCAAGCACAAAAACAAGGCAATAGTCTTTAAGACACATAAGTGATCTCATTTCGTCCTCACACACACACACACACACACACACACACACACTTAAATACCAATTTATCCACTGGAGGCCGGCGTTAATCCCCAGGAACGGAATTAACAGGCTCGCTCTCGGGGGGACGACAGACCTGACCCTTCTAACGCGGAATAACCTTTAACGGGTTATTAAAACAGAGCGAGATAGCAGATTGAATTAACACCGTGGAGCTTAAGCCCGAGTTTACGGCGCGAGACAGAGAAAGTTTATCAAAGGGAGGAGATTGTAAAGGAAAACTTTACTGATGAGTTTGGGGGATTCCTTAAAGGGGCAGCGATAAACGGTAATATCGTGACATAGCTAATGAGGTCAAAGGTGATGTCGTATTAGTGCCATGATTAAACCAGAAAAGGAAAGAATGAGGGGTGGAGCTTGCTGAGTGATTCACTGTCAATCACACCATAGCCCTGCCCTAAAACACTGCCTCCTTTATGGTCTGTTTAACTCTGAATGTGTTTAAAGACCTGAAACGAGTGGTTAAAAAGATCATAAACTGAGTAGATTCATTTAACATAGACCCACATAATCTAGTGGCGTCGTCCCCTCATGGACAATCAAGAGAATACAGGTTGCAGACACTTCATTGTAGATATTTTCCCACCTCCTTTAAATACTTTTAAATAATGTAAATACATCAATAAATAGAATATATCTGTATGGTTTTGGGCTTTAAGTGTTGTTTTTAGCGCTCACCAACCAAAGACCTCTTGGCGTTTGTCCACCGCCAGGGTTCCGGATGATTCCGACTCTCGATCCGGTGTCATCAAACAGAGGCAGAACTGTCTGGAGTCTCGTAGGGTGGACGGTCAGGAGCTGCCAGTCCTCACTCTGGCCCCGTGCATCGGAAAAGAAGGCGTCCCCGCCATCAACCAGGTGAGTCCACCTCCGGTTGTTTGTCAGGCTCCTCCTCCTCGGTTTAGACGGTGGGATAAATGAGTTCCAAGTTGTCACAGTTGTCACAGTTGTTAAACAGTTGTGAAATCGTGATAAGATGGAAAGAACTGAAATGCACCACACAGCGTGACGGACAGCTATGCTAACAGGCTAACTCTGCCCGTGCTAATTTAACAAACGCAAAACAAAGCAGCACAATACGTTTTTAAGACTCAGATCAGATCAACATAAACTACCAGGTAAAAATGACAGTTAGATTACGTGACAAGCCTTATGCACACCATGTCCTTTCAAAATAAAACTTCTAGTCAAACAGGAAATAGTAAAAAGGTCACATGAATAGACATTAGCACCACTAATTTTACAGGCTAACAGTGTAATTTACGTGTTACCTCTTTAGGACCTTTTTTCTGTCAAATGCTGACCTTGACAGGACCAGTAGTCCCCATGGAGACCAAAACCTGGTCCTAATGAGGCAGGAATCAGTTCTCAAAGATTAAGTTTAGAGCTAACACTTTGATAAATCTGTTTAAATGAATGAGACTCAGCACAGAGTCCTGAGAAGAATAGCAGTACAAACCCCTGTGTGTGTGTGTGTGTGTGTGTGTGTGTGTGCGTGTGTGTGTGTGTGTGTGTTCAGCTTTAACCCAGCCGTAATTAATACCCACAGGATTTTCATTATTCCGTGTGTGAGTGAGTGTGGAGGTTGTGATCCGCTCTAACAAGCCGCCGCCGAAAAGCCTTCAGGGCGGAGAAAGCCGACTGGTGTCTGGAAGGTCGACGGTTCAAATCCCTCCATACTCACCGGGACGCGTGCGAGCGAGAAACTCTCGGGTTATCAAACACCGGAGGCAAGAGAAGGAACCCTGACGGAGGAGGATTCCTAATCCCCCCCGTGTCCGTGTTCTGAAGGTCTGCTGTGAAGTGAACGTCGCCTTCTCCTCTGAAACAACGAGGAAACGCATCGTTCCCTTTGTTTTTCTGAATTTCATTAAGTTATCGGGATAAATAAAAGACAAGCTTTCATTTTTCCGTACAGTTACTGTCACCAGATTAAATCATCGACAGAGACACTCACAGTTAAATGATGTTTTGATTTTTGAGGGGGTTAATAAAACCGTAATAAAAACCCCAGGGCTCTATAGCGCCCCCAGTAGTTGGGTCACGGTCAGACAAAAGTCGTCAGATCGGGATGAATTTTGGAGAGTTTGTCGGACTTACTCCAAAGTTTCGTGAGAATTTTTTGGGGGAATTTTTGACGTCAGAGAAAGTGCGTTAAATGCACGTTTTTTTAATTTTTCTATCGTGTCTAAGTTGCATAAACTTGGTAAACTCGTTGCTCTCATGATTCCAAATAAATGTCTAATGTACTTCCATTAGCTCCGCCCTCCCAGAAGTCGACCGATGATACGGTGTTGGCCTGGTAAAGAGACACAAACCAGTGACCAGCTGACCCGACATCACTTCCTTTCAACCTGTCTTTCAAAATAAGAGCCACTGACTTCGTCTTTTTACTACTCTTTTCAAACGTTTGCCAAAACAGTCACTATAGTATTTGTTCATTCTATATTGGCAGTTTGTATATCTTACTGTTGAAAAAGACACTTCCGGGTCACTTGCAGCACAACCTACTGGCAACAGGAAGTGCACTTTCAGTAACAAACACAGCTTCATTGACATGAAGCTTATTTTTTCTTTTGCTAAAAGCTGCCATTTTTACAGCGGGAGAAATCAATTACAGGAGCAGAGTGAGTTCCAATTTGTGAAGCCACAGCAGCAGAAAGTCGACCGGCGTTATTGTTGTGTCAATCATCCGCATTCAAATGTGCTCCGCTGTCGCATTAATGGGACGCTTCACGGCGACAGCCGCGTGTAACGGAGCGGAAACACAAACACACACACACACACACACACACACGCGTGATGACGGAGAGAGTGACGGGCGTGAAACTGCGAGAAACACGGTTGTGATCACACGTAAACTGTTCGTGCTGCCGGAGCTGAGGCGGAACACGACTCGCTGCTCTGTGTCCACGTCGTTCTTTTTTTAACGCATCGAGGAATAAGCTTCTGCTGAGCTGAGCTCAAACCTGCCGTCAAATCGATGACTTTCGAGTTGTTGTTGTTTTCTGTCCTTTTAACCAAAATCTAACCCCGCCGCGATGTGGCGTGAGATCCTCGGTCGCGTCGACGCTGAAAGTTTGCTCCGACTCCGGCTCATACGAGATATATTACGCTGCAGCACCGATTCACCTCCCGTGTCACCCTCTCGCAGTCTCAGCTTAATAAATCAATCATACAGTGAAGTGAAACCTCCACAGTGGTGAGACACTCGTGATAAACCTGAGGACGACTCAACACCACCGCCGTCGCCTCTGTGTCCACACGCCGCCACTTCATTTCCTCAATTAGCAGATTTATACGAATAATAAAAATGAATGTCATATCCCTCTCTGAAGCACACGACTGACATTATTATTTTAGTTTTCATAAGAGACTTCACAAGTTTACCGTTATTATCTAAAGGCCTGGAGACGCCGCCATGTTAGCATACATGTCCGTCACGCTGTGTGGTGCGTTCCAGTTGTGAAGTCAGAAGTCGGAAATTTAGAAGTTTAAAATGCTCCCTTAAGTCGGATTGCCTGCGTGGCAGCCATCTTGGAAGCCTATGTCAGGGTTTGGAGCCACCTCACCGCCAAGATGGCCGCCACTCGTGTCAATAATGAAAAACATTCTACGCTACGTTTAGCGATAATAACACTTTTGTTTCATTAGTCTCACACTTAATCAGTCTTGCGCGTCATGTGTAAGAGACTTGACGAGTTTGCTGACACTAATGTAAACGTGCGGAGAAGCCGCCATGTTGGCAGGCAACCTGTCGCTGTGTTTACGTTTGCAAAATGTCTTCGTTCTTTTAAAGATTTGTTCCCATTTTAAATGGTTTGGTTTATGTTTTCTGTGATCGCTTTCCCGCTGGTAAAAAAAACACTTATACCTGGGATTTAATGGGTTTTTGTCCAGTGACTGGACATAAAAATGTGCCATGTCAAGTTTTTACAAGCATAAAATTCTGACCTCACCTGCCAACCGGGTTCTTATTGGACAATCATGGTCCTCCTCTTTTTTGTGTCTGTCCATTATTATTTCTTTGGAATGGAAATGCAGAAGTTAGCAACACGGAAACACGTTACATTTACATTCGGAATGTTTTCTGATGGACTGTACGAAGTTTTTCGGATTTTTTGCATATATATACATATATGTATATATATAAATATATGTATACATACATATATAAATATTTGTATGTATACATATATTTGTATGTATGTATGTATATGTATATATATATATACAGTATATGTCACACAAGCAAAGTCACTTTAACTTTTATCTAAAAAGTGAATTTTCCTGCTCTCTCTCTCTCTCACACACACACATACATGTATTTATCACCTTGTAGGGACCACATTTTCAGCAGTCTTTGTGAGGACCACCACTTCCACTGTAGCTAGAAATGTACAAAAAACAACTCTCTCACAAGCATATAAAGACAAGAGCACACACACACACACACACACACTGCCTGCTACCATAATAACGCTGACCTAGATACACATTCTGTGTGTGTGTTCTTGTATTTGTGCTTTGTGAGCCCCAAAAAAGTATAAACCACATGGAGGGAGGACAGTTCTGTTGTTCCTCACATTTTTAAAGGTTAAGGGTTTTGGTTAAGTAAGACCTGGTTTAAGGGTTAGAATTTGGGTTTAGGTTAGGATTAGTGTAAGGGGCTCGAGAACGCATTATCTGTACTAGGGTCCTCACTATGAATGAAGCGCTATGGTTAGGTTAAGGTTAGCAGTAGTTAAGGATTTAAGGATTAGGGTAAGGCACTTAGTTGTGATGGTTACGGTTAAGGTAAGAGGTTATGAGGTGTCCTCACTGAGATATAAAGACCAGTGTGTGTGTGTTTCCTCAGCTGTGGTTTTCTTTCCTCACACGTTCTTCGTGATCATTAATCATTAATAAATCAGTCAGTGTTTGTTTAAACTTTGACCTGCTTACAGTTTGTAACTCTGTGTGTGTGTGTGTGTGCGTGTGTGTGTGTGTGTGTGCACAGGAGTGGGTTTACACTCACGGGCAGCAGATCCGTCAGCAGCAACACTGTCTCTCTCTGTCCACAACCTTCCCTGCATCACAGGTGCTGATGCTGCCCTGCAACATGGCCGACGGCAAACAGGTCAGACACACACACACACAACACAGTCACACACACACACACTTGTCAGTACCTGACCATTGGGCACCTTGACGACGTCCCAGAATCCCCTGCAGCAGAGACGAACGTGACAACCAATAAATCACATGAGAGAGGGAGAGAGAGACACAGGTGGAGAGGTGAAGTGAGAGACAAAAGAGGAGAAAAAGGGGGAGGAGAGAGAGAGATTTGCTCATTACATCTAACCAACTGTTCACTTAGTGTGTGTGTTCTTTCCTTCCCTCTCTTTTTTCTTCCCTCCTGTGTGTCATCGTGTCCTGAAGTTTCAGTGGAGTTGAGTTTGTTTTTGAATCTCGTCCCTGTGAACTTTAATGTATGCTAATGTCATGTAAATGTAAAGACAGGTGTGAACCCGGCCGACGCTAATTCATTTACTTTTAATTATCCCTCCATGTTTTTTTTAGTCCTTTTTTCAATTAAAAATCTCTGGCATGCGCCGCAAGGAGTGTGTCATCTCCACAATGTGGACCCACAATGCACCTCTCTGCTGCCTCTGTGTGTGTGTGTGTTAGGGGGTCTTCAGAGATCAGGATCAGCACACATGACAGAGACACGCTTCAGAGGCGTCGGCAAACACAAAATGGCCGTCACAGAGACAAAAACACGAGGAGCGCTTTAATTACAAACACGAGTACTCAACAGATATGTGTACACAAATATTACACACACACACACACACACACTCAAAGATCATCTTTCCTCTCTCGTGTGACGCCGGCTTCAGACTCACAGCTCTGATAAAAGCCTCTCTTCATGTCTGATCATATCTGACACTTTGTTTCCCAGCGATGAATCATACGCACACACACACACACACTCTCTCTGCAGCTCACGCACACACTCAGTCTCCAGTGACGACACACACACACACACTTCTCCCTCACCTCGCCCCCTGGCTGTGATCTCAACTCTGATTTTAGCCACTTAACAAAAGGCTCACCTAATTAAAAATCTACATCACCTCAAGTCTGTGACTTCCTGTGTGTTTGCCTCATTATCTCCAGACGTTTTCTAATCCACTCACTCTCCCACACCAAAGCCCATAGAGAAAATCAGTGATTTAAGCTTGCGGGGACACAGGAGCTGCTGCTCTACTGCTGCCTCGTGTGGTCACTTTGTGCCACTGATTTCAATTCAAACAAAGGATTTCAAAAGCCGAAGTAGTAAAATAAGACATTTGAAGTTAGTGATGGAGGCAGCAGCGGATCAACAACTCTTGTGTGCCGTTACATAAAAATCGCTGATTTTCTCCATGGGGTTTGGTGTGGGAGAGTGAGTGGGTTTTTACAAAGTTAAGACACTGTAGACTTGAGCTGGCATTGATTTTTATTTTAAGTGGCTAAAATCGTATTGTTGTGAAAAACGTCGACACAGAAAAAAAAAAACCTGAACTAAAAGTCAAACGGGTGACCTGTCCTCATGGAAGACACACACACTCACACACTTCATGACCATGCCTCCATCTAGTGGCCATCAGTGGCAATCACACCTTGGGCTGTCAGATCATTCAGTCTGTTGTTAAATGTGGAATTACCTCATTAATCAATACACTTAACGAGCACAGGATAAAAGTGCAGCTGCGGCTCCGTCTGGCGTCCGCCGCAGTTCGATTCCCTGACAGTTGTTGGACGTGTGTGAGTGTGAGGGATTCTGAGGGAAGCTTTTAAACACATTATTGTGGTGTTTTTTTGTCGCACAGCGGTGGCAGAAGTCGGGGACTCACCTGGAGCACCTGGTGTCTCGCTTCTGTCTGGACTCAGAGATGGCGCTGGACGGCATGGACTCGTCGCGGATGCTGGTGATCAGTCCGTGTGAACTGAGCGCGTACACACAGAGATGGGAGGTGCCCTTCTCCTGACCCCACGTCCGCCCGCCCCTTCGCCTTTTTGACCTTTCACCCCGACACCGGCCTCCAAAGTGCCGGGTGCAGAGACAGAGCGGCGGTGCGTGAGCACGTCCTGTCGCGGCGCTGCGCCCAGGAGAGTTCTTCTGAAGGTCTGGGAAAAGGAAGAGACGCACGCGTCCGGACGAAAAAAAGTCTCTGGGTTTGGTCCAAACAAGTGCACCTTAAAAAAAACATGAAACTGTCAAAGACTGGAGTTGGCGAGAAACACTGGCTCCAAAATGTAAATGAGAGAATGTGTCTTGGCGTGTTTTGCATTCAAAGTGTTTGTTTGTTGACGCTGTTTGACAATTAAAACCAAGCACAACAGACACCCCCACCACCCCCGCCCCCACTTTATTTGAAAGTGAAGCACAAATAACTGGTCCTGAATTTGCCACAGTGCAGCTTCATGGTAAACTTTAATTAACTTAAATCTTAAAGGGATAGTTTACACACACTCTCAAAAAAACTTTAACCAATAATCCGAAGATTAGCTAATAAAATCATCAGTTTAAGTCTATGACATCTTAAGAACATGTTTCCAGTCTTTGTCTAACTCTCAGTGCAACTTTGTTAACCACTCACTCTCCCACACCAAAGCCCATAGAGAAAATCAGTGATTTTAGCTCGCGGGGACACAGGAGCTGCTGGTCTACTGCTGCCTCGTGTGGTCACTTTGTGTCACTGAGGTCAATCCAAGCACAGAATTTCTTATGCCGAATTGGCAAAATAAGACATTTGAACTTAGTGATGGAGGCAGCAGTGGATCAACAACTCCTGTGTGCTGTGAAGTTAAAATCACTGATTTTCTCCATGGGCTTTGGTGTGGGAGAGTGAGCGGTTTACAAACTTCCGTTTGCTGTTGGAAAAGCCTGTCTCACAGTGAGATAAAATAATCTGAAGTGTATAATATATTGTGAGTCTTTTATTAGCGTCCTTGCTGCAGCCACAGATGAACGATCACTTTAATAATAAGAATAAAAGAATTAATCCTGCAGTGCTGAGATAGTTTGATGATTTATTACAGGCTGCTCAGCTGCTTTGTACCAAAAAAAAGTTATTATCAGACAAAGAAGGAGTCGTCGTTTCTCATTATTTAGAATAATCTGGTTAATCTGCTCAGAGATTTGCAGACTATGAAATTCACATTTTATTGTTCTGCAGCAGCTTCTTCCCCCGCAACATGTCAGCAAAAATGATTCCACGCTTACTTTAAGGAACTTAAAGGTCTTTCTAAATAAATGCACTACTTAATAAAAACAATGATGTCATAATCCCACCTAATCCCATGTAGGGATTGAAGACGTTTCCTGAAATGATGCCGTGTTTATGAAAACATTTCTTTTTTTTTAAACAAGAGAAAAAGATTGCCCCTAGGGTGTCGTGAAGTGGGCGGAGGAGGAGGAGCAATGCAGGGGACGCTACATTGATTACTAGAGCTCTTTAATTTCAATCTGTCAATTTAATCCAAAAATTATTAAGATATGTTAATGTCTTCTGAGGCTAACTCCGCCCACATTGCCTGATTTTGAAAACTGCAAAAGAAGTGGGCGGGGAGCTGAGAGAGGGAGAGGAGGGGGCAGTGCAAGGGGCGTGGTCTGGTAGTGACACCTATTTGCAACTGTAGACTGGAGTTCATAAAAAAATGGGGAGGAGTCTGGCACAACGAGCCTCGCTGCTATTGGACGTAGTTGAAGTAGGTGGAACCACAATGGCCAATAAGAAAATCTGAATGTAGTAGCTGGTGTTTGACCACAGAGGGCAGTAGATACACAGATTTTTTTTAACCACAGTAAACTGTGAAGATTTTACACCTGAGTCAATAAATCACATGAACTACACACACACACACATTCATTACACTTTAGATGAGAATGAGAGGAAAACGTTGTCGTACGTAACAAAAATAAACATAAACACAGCACCCTCTGACCCTCTGTGGGTCACATGACTGACCATAACCCACAATGGCGCTGCGCTGAAGGACAGGCCTGCAGCTGTTTGACAGCATGTGACCTCTGACCCCACACGCTCGTCTGCCCGTTTTTGATTTCAAAATTCCAGCAGAGTTTAAACCCGTGGTCTCAAACCCGCGGCCCATGGCCCACATGTGGCCCCCTAATAATACATTCAACAATTATGTTTATGTGGTTCTTTAGTGTTTAATTAGTGAATACATTGTCTGCTTTGATTCATTTTACATCTTTAGTTTGTTTCTTTTAACACCTTTATTTTGAAATTATGCAAAATATCATCGTAAAGATGGGATATTGTGTTATAATTTTAACTTCTCTGGACCCGCCCCCTTTTGACAAGACTAGATGCTCATTGGGCCCCCAGGTCATTTAAGTTTGAGATCTCTGGTTGAACACAGTTTAATGTTTGTCGTTTATTTAACGATTTCATTCATCGTTTTTGGAACAAGCTTCTCTCCACATCGTCTCCGGGTGCACTTGACATCTTTAATATCCTGTTTACTCCTGAATAAAGGTTTGTTTTTCCTTTTCTAGTGGATTTATTGACGTCACACTTAAAACTGCAATTGACAATTTCAATGAATCTGTCTCGTGATTTGTTGTTAGTCCATTTAATGTTAGAAGAGGGTTTTAAAAAAGTCAGATTGTTTTGTTTGTTTTAAAATATTCAGTTGAACATCACATAGAAGCAAAAAAAAAAACTGACGACAGAATGTGTTTTTATTTAAAAAATTCAATCAAACTGATTAATAGTGAGAACATTTTTTTATTATTACTCAATCAGTGCATTTATAGAGGCTGTTGCTCCACAGGACTGATACAGTATTCTCCGTATAACCAGTGGGGGGCGCGCTCTCGCTCTCTGTGATTGGCCAAAGTGTCCCAGTGAATTGAAAGGACAAAATCCTCTGAAATCATGTAATTTACCCTTTTTTTAATGTAAATTATTGAGCAACAATATGTCTAAAATCTTACTTACTGTAGCTTTAACACAGTATGAGTCTGTGTGATTCTACTCAGCAATCTGTCACTTGTTTAAGGTCAAAGGTTAAAAAACATGATTTGTGTACACATGAATTACCTTTCTGGGAAAAAAAAAATCAATAACAGTAGCTGATTAATACATCATTTCTTTAAATGTGTGTTATTTAGTGTTTACAGAAGCGTCTAAAGGTAATTAAACGTCAGGAATGTGTGTTTTTGTTGAGGGTATACACACACACACAAACTCAGAGAGGGGGAGAGAGAGAGAGAGAGAGAGAGAGAAGAAGAAGAACAGAACATCGACATCTCTCACATCATTCTCTCTCTCTCTCTCTCTCGAACAACACCACTTATTTCACGTTCCTTTTCTCATTTCAGCGACCCGCAATAACACAACATGTCGTCCGGTTCAAGCTGACATTTTAAAAAATATATATATCACCAAGACATTTTTAACGACACCGTTTATTTTTCAAACGGGGAGACTCGCGTTTACGTAAGTACAATGACCTTTTTCATTTCGCCATTTTCCCATCTTCTCTAAAAATAAAACATTAAAAAAACCGAGGCTGGCAGTCAAAAATCTTATTGAGTCTCATTTGGATCCAATTTCGCCATTTTACTGCAACGACCCACGCCGGCGAAGACGAGAGAAATCGTGACAAATCAGAAAACACTCGAGTGAAACGGAAAAAAAACAATAGTTGTGCTCGATGTTTCCACTCGGGACATTACTTCCGCCGCACCAAGCTGGCTGTAGTGTGTTCTGTGATTCGTGTCGATGCCTAATTGTCGTAAAAAACTACAAATCCCAGCAAGAATGTTAGGAATAAAGTGAGCGCTCCCCTGTCATCGGGAAATGTCGGAATTGGTAAAATTGTGGATTGAAGTCCGTGAATTGCGCTTTTTATTCCACGATGAAAATGACGTATAATGAGTATTTCATTCGTGTTAGCCGATTGCTAGCAGAACAGAATGTTCCCGGTGACGTTTGGATTGCGTCATCGATGTTTTTTCTCTCAACGTCCACTTGAAACGGTCATTCTCATAGTAATGTGGATTTTAATCAAATACAAATACGTAAAGCCCAACTGTCATTACACACCTAATGTCAACAGTTTGTTTTAACACACAGCGTACAGTTACACTGTGAAGGACTCTGTTCACTTTTTTGTTGTTGGGAATCGAGATTAACCGAGATACATGAAGGCAGCACAGCTCTCTCGCTTTGTGTCGCTGAGTGGTGACGTCATATACAAAGGACGCGGGATCTGCTGCTTGAAAATAAGCCGAAAATAAAACACGCACAATGTTCGCTTTTTGCGGTTTTTCGCGATGTTTCCGAACCGGAACATAAGCGACATTTCTCCCAACATCAGAGGGAAGTGAGTACATTTGAGCTAAGTGGTCGGAATATTGAAATAAAGTTAATAATTAGTGACATTTGTGACCACAGACGCAGAAGAAGACCATCGTCCGCCAAAATATGAATTCATTGAAAATGATTTAAAGGAGGATTTGTAAAAGACATTTTGCATTTCACTTGTTTGTTTTAGTATCTTTATTGTTCACTCACTCACTGCCTGAGTCGATTTTAGCCTCAAAACCATAAATATAAGTGTGAGAAATGTTAAAGTTAAGGCACCAAAACTTTTATTTTAGCTCACACATTATTTGTTTTTAAATCCAAACCACTGTATAAACACACAACATGTAGATTGGAGAGACAGATGTTGTTGATGTTTATTTACTTTTCACAATAAAATAAAAGTTAAAACTGCCTCTGCTGTGACATGAGTATGAATAATATTGTGTTAATTTCACAACAGAAGAGACAAAACAACCTCTGCAGTTATATATCAGCATCAGTTATCAACCATAATTGACAAAAACTCCCTTATTGTTCGCCTTAAACAGACGTGTATGAAAACTACACCCAGAAAATATACGTGAGGTGAAAATATACACACCTGAAAACCAGTAGGATGTTTTAAAATGTCATAAAATACCGGGAAAGTATAACAAATATAAAAGGAAATAATTGAATCTAATTAGAATATGAACCATTGTTGCCTGATCTTTACATTTTGACATCTTCCTAATTTTCCTCCTCCGTCAGCCCCTCCATGTTTCGTCACTGGCTGAACTCCTCCGGCTCCTCCTTCCTCCCCTGTGTCTGTCCCTCTCTCATCAGGGCCGGCTTCAGAAGCAGCAGTGCCTCATCCTCTTCCTCCTCCTCCCCCTTTCTCCCGCGATTCACCCCCACTCCACATCCATGGCGGTCCCGGCCACCGCCACAACACCCCTACTTCTGTGGCAGGGCATTACACTCAAGTGACATCAGCCGTGGTAACCTTGGCGGGAGCTGGCGTTCGCTCTACACGTCTCCGGGCCTCCTCATGGAGCGGCGCAACAGAGATCGAGAGCCTCCGCACAAACGGAGGAAGAATGAGGAGGAGAAGAGGGGAGGAAAAGTCAAGGATGGAACCTCGTGGACGGAGCATCGTCGCCCGGGTCCCAGCGTGGACATCAGCCCACGACATAACCTTCACTTTAGAGACGGAGCGTGGGGCCGAGGGAGGAGTGATGGCGTAAGGTGGGAAAACAGCAGAGAGAAAGATGTTGAAAGGACTAAAAGTGAGAGTAAAGACAGACAGAGGAAAGACGGCAGCAGTCACGATGGTCAGTGGAGGAGCAAGCGTCAACAAGACGGACATACGGACTCTCAGGCTACGACTCAAATTCCAAAATCTAAACCGGAGTCAGATAAAGTTCCCACTCACAAACCAAGACCTAACGCCTGGTTCAAAGAGGAGCAGGGACAGTGTGACGGGAAAACGACAGCTCCACAGGAACCGCAGAGAAACAGAAGCAGTGGTCACAGTCCATGGATGAGGCTTCACCCTCAGCCGTGCAGCGTCACTCACCACCCAAACCTGTGGCAGGAGGCCGGAGCAAACAGAGAACCTCCTCCACCTGGAACCTCCTCGACAAGTAAGTCCTCTCTTTTAACTGAGGTTTGTGTGGCAGTGTGAAAAACAGTCTACATTAGTTTAAGTCTATGATTTCTAAAGAACATGTTCACGTCTCTATCTCACTGTTAGACAGACTTTTCTATAGTGTTACAGTATTATTAAGACATTTGAAGATTTCATGGACCAACGAATGGATTAATCTGGAAAACAATCCACAGATTAAATTGATAATTAATGTAATTGTTTTAGGACAGTAATCACTCTCTGTCTCCTCAGCTCTTCAGAGACACTGGGAGGCCCCGCCCTCCTGCAGTACCCGCCCTCAGCCAGCAGATGGCAGCACAGCCTTTGACTTCTCGGTGATGTCGTACAACATTCTGTCCCAGGATCTGCTGCAGGACAACGCTTACCTGTACAGACACTGTGACCCGGCCGTCCTGCCCTGGGAGCACAGGCTTCCCAACCTGCTGAGCGAGATCCAGCAGCATGACGCCGACGTGAGTGCACGCCTTCAAAACGGCAACATAATATTTCGTGTAAAACCTCAGAAGACTGAATCAAAATTCTCATTTTCTTTCACCCTTTTTTTTCCATTAGATCTTGTGTCTTCAAGAAGTCCAGGAGGGACACTATGAAAACCAGATCAAACCTGCTCTGCAGACACTTGGTACAGTGTGTGTGTTTGTTTTATTGACACAGGAAAAACTTCTAATCTACCTTAACTTAATTCTACGATACATCAGGAACATGTTCACCTCTTCATCTCACTGTGAGACGGACTTTTCCAACAGGAAACTGAAGTTTGTAAAGCACTCACTCTCCCACACCAAACCCCAAAGAGAAAACCAGTGATTTTAGCTCACAGGGACACAGGAGCTGCTGGTCTACTGCTGCCTCGTGTGGTCACTTTGTGTCACTGAGGTAAATGTAAGTGAAGGATTTCAAACACAAAACTCATAAAAAAGTCATTTGAACTCAGTGATGGATGCAGCAGCGGATCAACAACTCCTGTGTGTGTGATGTTAAAATTACTGGTTTTCTCTATGGGCTTTGGTGTGGGAGAGTGAGCGGTTTACAAACTTCAGTTTCCTGTTGGAAAAGTCCATCTCACAGTGAGATAAAGACATGAAACACGTTCTTAAAGATATTGTAGACTATATTTGATGCAGATTTGGTGGTTAAGTGGTTAAAACTGAGCAGGTCAGTAAAAATGAATTCAAGTGTAGAATGTGCTTTTATTTTGACGTGACAGACTTTTATTTTGATGTGTCTGGTCGTACACCAAACATTCTTATGTGTTTACAAACCCCGCCTCTGGTTGCCAGGTTACCAGTGCGAGTATAAGAAGCGGACAGGAAGTAAACCTGACGGCTGTGCCGTCGTGTTCAAGGCGTCCCGCCTCTCCCTTGTCGCCACCAACCCCGTCGAGTTCTTCCGCCACGGCGACGCCCTCCTCGACCGCGACAACGTGGGCTTGGTGCTGCTGCTGCGACCCAACGGCGCCGCCCCATCCGCTGCCTCCATCTGCGTCGCCAACACACACCTCCTCTACAACCCCCGCCGCGGCGACGTCAAGCTGGCGCAGCTCGCCGTCCTGTTGGCTGAGGTCGGCCGTCTGTCCCGCCGCCCGGACGGATCCACCCACCCTGTTCTGCTCTGCGGGGATTTTAACTCCACCCCCTGGAGTCCACTCTACTGCTTCCTGACCACGGGCTTCCTGGACTACAGAGGACTGCAGATCGGCATGGTGAGACGCACACACACACACACACACGCACACACACACACACATACACACACTTTAAAACATCTCAAACACATCTGTGTGTGTGTGCAGGTGTCGGGTCAGGAGGTCGTCCCCAAAGGTCACCGTCTCGTCCCGTGTCCAATCTGGTCTCAAAGTTTAGGAATCAACGCTCGGTGTCAGTACGAGGAGAGAGAAACTGCTGAGTCATCGTCCAGCTGTTCTTCAGGGACGCTCGGTGTGTCTTAACTTTAAGTTTCCTTTAGTTTTTACTTAAGTTAATTTTCATCATTTTACATGAAGTTTTAAGGCAAGTTTATATGTTTTTAGTGTAGATTTCAATGATGTTAATTAAGTTTAGTTTATAAGTTTATTTTAGTTTAGGTTGAAACTTTTTGAAGGTTCAGTTTAGCTCATTTCTTTAATAAGTTCCCTTTTGTTAAACATATTTTTTTACATTTATTTTTTATTTTGAATTAAGTTTATGTTCTACGTTTAGTTGAGCTTCATTTTTTTACTTAAGTTTAATTTTTAAGTTTACATTTTTATTTTTGTTTTTAAGGTAAGTTTTTTTGAGTTGAGGTCATTTTATAAGTTAAGTATAGTTTAGTCTTAAAAGTAACTTTAAGTGTTTTTTTTGTTTACCTGTGACTTTTAAAATAAGATTATGAGTGCAAATTTAAACACGTGTAAATGTGGTTAAAATCACGCGTTGAGCTTTAATCAGACGGATGACTGTGTGTGTGTGTGTGTGTGTGCGTGCGTGCGTGTGCGCGTGTGTGTGTTGTCACATGTCACAGCTGTAGAGGGCGCCATCTCTAACCTGACTGTGGAAGACGTGGCTTCTAAACCTGCTGCTGCTTTTAACAGGTTAAACCTTTCACCAGCTCGACACTGCCCCCTGTCTGTGAGTGTGTGACTGACGGCAGACACTGTGTGTGTGTGTGTGTGTGTGTGTGTAGGAAGAGGATCGAGCACGGTCTGAAGCTGCAGTCGTCGTATCGACATCACCTGATGCCTGACGGCAGACCTGAGATTACCACGTGTCACTCTCACACGGCCATGACGGTGGATTACATCCTGTTTACTCCAGGTACACACACACACACACACACAAGCACTGTCTTAGATTAAAGAGAATAAATCATCGCAAAAATAAAGAAATAAATGTCGCATTTAAAATGTACATAAATCAAGGACGGAATTCTTGGATCAAAGTAAGAATTCTAAGATTGAAGTCCAAGTTCTTATATTACAAGAGAAATCTTAGATTAAATTCGGAATTCCGTGAATCTGAGAATATCTGAGAATTCTTAGATTGAAGGCGGAGTTCTTAGATTGAAATTGGAATTCTGAGAATTCTTGGATTGAAGTTGCAGGTCTGCGAGTTCTTAGATTAAAGAGAATTCTTAGATTAAAGTAAGAATTTGGAGAAATTTCTCTCTTAATTATGTCGCCGGCTTGTTGCCTAGCAACAGCCCTGTCACATGGTATACATCAGTGAGGCTACACAACACGACACAGTTTTTTGTTTTTAAGTAACCGCTTTAAACGACTCATGTCGGGGTGTATTTTTTATATTTTTGTATGTGAAGGGAAGGAAGGAAGGACCTAAGTGAAGGAGCCTTAAACCTGTTGGAAACAGCCTTTAAATGCAGCCACGCACACACACACATACATTATTTTCTCTCTCGTCTTGTTTTACTTTTGTATCTCACGTCGGTCACATTTCTTCCTCCTCTCCCTCTCAATCTTTCAAAAAAAAAAGAAGACTTCTTGGCTCCTCCCACTTCGTCTCCCGGCGACCGCGGCCTGCAGCTGCTGGGCCGGCTGTCGCTGGTCGGTCAGTCTGAGCTGGAGGAAGTCAACGGTTTGCCCAACCGCCGCCACTCATCCGACCACCTCCCGCTCCTCGCTCGCTTCCGCCTGCGTCTCTGAGCGCGGCCGACGTCAGCTGATCTGGACCACGACGAAGACGATTTGTCCCTTTTTAGATTTTTAGATTCATAACTGCAGTTGTCATGGCTACCAGCTTAATATATGACTCCTGCTCTAAGTTTGTAAACCACTCACTCTCCCACACCAAAGCCCACAGAGAAAATCAGTGATTTGAGCTGGCGTGGACACAGGAGCTGCTGGTCTACTGCTGCCTCGTGTGGTCACTTTGTGTCACTGACGTCAATCCAAATGTAGGATTTTTAATGCCGAATTTTACAAAATAAGACATTAGAAGTTAGTGATGGAGGCAGCAGTGGATCCACAGCTCCTGTGTGTGTGTGTGTGTGTGTGTGATGTTAAAATCAGTGGTTTTCTCTGTGGGCTTTGGTGTGGGAGAGTGAGTGGTTTACAAACATCTGTCGAACAGTGAGATAAAGACGTGAACTCTGCTCGCAGCCATGTTTTCAGCCAGAGTGAAACTTTCTTATACTGATTCTCAGCAGCAGGGGGCGCCCACAGCACAAACTGTAAAGCAGCAAATACCCATAATTTGACCTCATCGTCAGATTTCTTACATATTTATCGAGTTGTTGTTTTTGTCATGACGTGAATCAACAGAGGGACAAAATGATTAAATTATTATTATTTTTTAAACTGCTGCTCATGAGGACATATTTTAAATGGTAGAGGTTTGTGTTTGAACATAAACAGTGATGGATCTATTTTTCTATCGTTGTAAAAAGAGTTATTTTCCACTTTTGGAAAGTTTACAGTTTGTAAATAAAAGAATTGTTTGTCACTGGTTGTTTCCTAATAAGATACTCGTTTGTTTTTCTTCTCATTGAGGTGAAAGCAGACAGCAGGGGGCGGTAGTTTATTAACGTTTACTTCAAACAAAACAGAAAGCACAATTTTTTCTTCATTTACAAGATCATTTCCACTGAAAAAAAAGATTTCTGGCTCTGTAATCCTGAATAAATGACAAAGAAAAAACCAGTTTAATGAATTTAACAGATACTTAACGTGAAATGATCTGGATTATTTATTTTTTTTATCGTTTAATATCTTACCTGAATCTCAAAACTGAAGTATAAGTGGATTAAAATAAACCAACAAGACACGTTTGCTTCTCTAAAACTTTCTTTAAAGTACGTAAGTGTACTTTAAAATCTCATAAAAACACATCCTGAAAAACTGAACCTTGAACTTTGAAAAACACAGATCTGTTTGTAGTTCACTTTACGAGCAGCAGGTGGCAGCAGTGGACCACAGGATTTAAGGAATCCCATTACTAGTTAATGACTTAACAGTAACCTTTAATCATAACCGGTTTCTTCAGAAATGTGACTCTGCCTCATTGGGACCAGGTTTTGGTCTCCATGAGGACTAGTGGAGTGACTAATCTCTGAGCTGCTGCACACTGAAAATGAAGGGATTATTTCTGTAAATGTGTTTTCCTTTAAACGCATTTGCAACCTTTGAAATCTGCAGAACGTAAGAAGATTATTTGATCAGAAGCTGTCTGTGTGTGTACGTGTGTGTACATGTGTGTACGTGTGTGTGTACATGTGTGTATACATTATATAAATCCTGCACTCTATTCCTCTTGTTGAATCACTGACTTTCAGGTCAGTTTTATGAAAAAAAAAGGTGGTTCTATTTTTATGAGAAAAAGAAATGTGGGTCTGTTTTTACAAGATTTTTGTCAAAATCTGGACGACATACTATACTATGACTTTTTTGTCTCATTTTGGACGACATACTAAACTATGACTTTTGTCTCATTTTGGACAACATACTATGACTTTTTTTGTCTCATGTGGGCGACATACTATTCTATGACTTTTTGTCTCATTTTGGACAACATACTATACTATGACTTTTTTGTCTCATTTTGGACGACATAGTATACTATTACTTTTTTGTCTCATTTTGGACATAGTATACTATTACTTTTTTCTCATTTTGGACAAATACTATAGTATGACTTTTTTTCTCATTTTTGTCGACATACTATACTATGACTTTTTGTCAAATTTTGGACGACATACTATACTATGACTTTTGTCTCATTTTCACATACACTTTTTTGTCAAAATTTGGGCGACATACTA
Organism: Solea senegalensis; assembly: GCF_019176455.1. NCBI lineage: Eukaryota > Metazoa > Chordata > Actinopteri > Pleuronectiformes > Soleidae > Solea > Solea senegalensis. The sequence continues at coordinate 20,033,073 of NC_058037.1, forward strand.
CTATGACATTTTGTCTCATTTTGGACGACATATTAAACTATTACTTTTTGTCTCATTTTGGACAACATACTATACTATGACTTTTTTGTCTCATTTTGGACAACATACTATACTATAACTTTTTGTCTCATTTTGGACAACATACTATACTATGACTTTTTGTCTCATTTTGGACGACATACTATACTATGACTTTTTGTCTCATTTTGGACAACATACTATACAATGACTTTTTGTCTCATACTATTCTATGACTTTTTGTCTCATTTTGGACAACATACTATAGTATGACTTTTTGTCTCATTTTGGACATACTATTACTTTTGTCTCATTTTGGACATAGTATACTATTACTTTTTGTCTCATTTTGGACTACTATACTATGACTTTTTGTCTCATTTTGGACTGACATACTATACTATGACTTTTTGTCAGGGACTGACATACTATACTATGACTTTTTGTCTCATTTTGGACATACAATACAGACTTTTTGTCATTTGACATACTATACTATGACTTTTTGTCTCATTTTGGACACATATATACTACTTTTGTCTCATTTTGGACAATACTATGACTTTTGTCTCATTTTGGACAACATACTATACTATAACTTTTTCATTTTGGACATTATACTATGACTTTTTGTCTCATTTTGGACAACATACTATACTATAACTTTTTGTCATTTGGACTGACATACTATACTATGACTTTTTGTCTTTGGACGGCTATGACTTTTGTCTCATTTTGGACAAAATACTATACTATGACTTTTTGTCACGACATACTATACTATGACTTTTGTCTCTGATACTATTCTATGACTTTTGTCTCATTTTGGACAACATACTATACTATGACTTTTTGTCACACATACTATACTATGACTTTTTGTCATTTGGACTGACATACTATACTATGACTTTTTGTCATTTTGGGCGACATACAATACTATGACTTTTTTGTCTCATTTTGGACAAAATACTATACTATGACTTTTTTGTCAAAATTTGACTGACATACTATACTATGACTTTTTGTCTCATTTTGGACGACATACTATACTATGACTTTTTGTCATTTGACATACTATACTACTACTTTTTGTCTCATTTTGACGTCATTTACATACTATACTATGACTTTTTGTCTCATTTTGGACTTTTGTCTCATTTTGGACATACTATACTATGACTTTTGTCTCATTTATGACATACTATACTATGACTTTTTGTCAAAATTTGGACGACATACTATACTATGACTTTTTTGTCTCATTTTGGACAACATACTATACTACAACTTTTTGTCAAAATTTGGCCGACATACTATACTATGACTTTTTTGTCTCATTTTGGATAACATACTATCCTATGACTTTTTTGTCAAAATTTGGACGACATACTATACTATGACTTTTGTCTCATTTTGGATGACATACTATGACTTTTGTCAAAATTTGGGCGACATACTATACTATGACTTTTTGTCAAAATTTGGACGACATACTTTACTATGCCTTTTTTGTCTCATTTTGGACGACATACAATACTATGACTTTTTTCTCATTTTGGACAAAATACTATACTATGCCTTTTTTGTCAAAATTTGGACGACATACTATACTTTGACTTTTTTTACTGATTTTGGACGACATACTAAACTATGATTTTTGCACAATTTTGACAAAAAAGTCATAGTATAGTAATGAGACAAAAGTCATACTTTAGCATGTCGTGAAAGAAGTGAAAAAAATTCATAGTTCAGTATGTCGTCCAAAATGAAACAAAATCTCTCTAAAACGTCAAACGTTAAAAATATAAATGTTCCCTCATGTGTCCACAGCTTGTGTATGTAGAAATGAGCTGTAGAAAAGTGTCTTGTGTCACAGCTGATGCATAAATGATTCATGGTCTCACGTCCATGATGAGAAACATGAGATGACAAAACATGAGATAAAAACATAGATCTTTTATTAAAACAACACATGCTGCATCTGTTGATACTGTGACCACAGGAGGGCGCCACATCTGCTCCTACCACAGCAAAACAAAAGCACAAACTCAATAACAAGAGCTTGAAAAAAATAACAGAATATAAATGATGATGTTTATAAACCAGTGGACTCAATACGGTCACACAGGATTAGGGTTCGATTCCCATGGAGCACCATCGCTGGCCTTCTCTGTCCCACCCAGCATACACAAAAACACAATGTTTTATATTAAAAAACCCAAAATCCACTTTTTGCAGAATTACGAATAATATTCAAAACAAGAAAACAAACTGTAACAGAATTTTGTTCGGTGAAGTCACGACCAGCAGAAGAGATGCAGCAAAAAACAAATCACAATCTGATTAATGCAACACAGTTGAGGCACTGGAAACAAAAAAAAAAATCAAAAATCACAAATTGTTTCATATCTGACTTCTTTAATTTCAAATATCATCAGAATATGTTGCTCTGAATTTGGTTTAACAAGCTGCAAGAAAATTGTATTCTGTCTAAAACTTTGTAAACACATTGATTGTGTTTTTTACTTCCATCATCGATTTAATCGTGAAACCACATTAAAATGTTTAAAAATATCATATATATGTGCAACAAAATTTCAAAAGGTAGAGTCCTTTTGGTTAGATTATCGGAAATTCTGCGTAATATGATTATTTTAGTCTGGGCAATCGTGAACTATTAGTGAAATAATGCGATTTTTAAAAAACATTCTTTGGAACAATATTGATTGAAAATCTTACATGGACAAAATTGATAAAATTCAAGAAAGTTTACGAATTAATCTGCGTTTTTCTTCTTTCTTTTTTTTTTACAACTGACTGAAGTGCATCACAGTACAGAGAGATAAAAGGACAGTTCAGGGTTTTCTCACTCACTCTCACACCAAACCAAAGCCCATAGAGAAAATTAATGATTTTAGCTCGCGAGGGAAACAAGAGCTGCTGGTCTACTGCTGCCTCGTGTGGTTACTTCGTGTCACTGAAGTAAATTTGAACAAAAGGATTTCAAACACAGAATTAATAAAACAAGACACATGGACTTAGTGATGAAGGCAGCAGTGGATCAACAGCTCCTGTGTGCTGTGATGTTAAAATCACTGATTTTCTCTATGGGCTTTGGTGTGGGAGAGTGAGTGGTTTACAAACTTCAGTTTCCTGTTAGAAAAGTCTGTCTAACGACAAAATAACATGAACATGTGTTTCCTAAGATATTGTAGACCTTAAGCAGACTTACGTGTCTAAAATCAGGTTTTTTTGTTCAGAAGCAGGGGGCGCTCTGAGTCTACGTCATAAAACCATGAACTGTCCCTTTAAGTGCATCGACAACAGAGTCAAGAAACATGATTCGGCACTTTTACAAACCAAGGCTTTTGTTGGGAAAAGAAACAACTTCTTATTTTTCTCCTTTTTTTGGACAATTTCTTTTCGCTTCTCATTCCAAAAAATACAAAAAAAACATAAAAATACGATCAGTAAATAAAAAAAAAACATTCAGTCCGATAAATATTCAAGCACATTTAAATTTAAATTCAAACTTTTCTAAGTTGCTACGTTGCGTCTCAGTTTTTCGTAAAAAGCGCCTGTGACGGTTTTTCTTTCATCCGAAGTCTTTATCGTCTTGTGCATCGAGTTTTTAGGCCCTTGTGTTGTGATGAAAATGTTGCATCCCCTTCTTCTGTTTTTGTTTCCGAAAAAAATAACAAAAACATCAAAGAATCGTCTCCGTCGGACGTAAAAAAAAAGTCCACAATTTTCTTCTTCTTCTTCTTGAGTTCGGTTTGTCCACAAACTCGTAGAGAAAAAAGCAGCTTTTGTGCTTTTGTTGTTTTCGTGCTGGTCGTCAAACGTGTCTCTGCGCCACCTTCAGGTTACAAAAAATATCGCGTTTCCTGCGACACAAAACAGATAAAAGTCGTAAAAACTCCTCGTCAAACATTTTTACAAATTATTCTACACGCTTCATTTCCGGAAACCAAAAAATACTGCGGAAGACGAGGATTTTATCTCCGCCCCCCCGGACTTGACGTGTGCATAGCTTGTTGTTTTTTAACGCGAAATAAACGCACGATTTTGAAATGAAACGTCACAAATCACACAACAATTTTTTGCCATTTTGTTTTAGTAGAAAGTGACGCGGATTTTGAAATGATCGTGGTTTTTTTTTCCAGGCGTAAGAACTTTTAACGTAAACTTGTTTGCATTTTTAATACGAAATGGCTGCGAACTTTAGAAAAACAAGAAGTTTTATAGCAAAATGAACAATCGCGGACTAATTTACTGCGATTTTATGTTCAGTTACTGAGGACGGAAAAGAGGGATATTCGTCTCCTCTGCGTCTTTTCATTTCTCTACGCGATCAATAAAAGTCAAATTAACTGTTACTTTTACTGCGAAATAATACGAATAAATAGAAATAAATAAAATGAAAATGTCGGAAAACTGTGGCACTTTGTCGCTAAAGTGACGTTTTTGTCTTTGTTTAAAAGTCGCAGAGACGTTTTCTGACATCGCAACACTTGGACCTACTTTTCTTGAGGGACATGGACGTTTCTCATCCTGAGGACGTCGCAGAAAGGTGAAACGTAAATGAATCCATGAATTGTTCATGAGTGAGTGAGTGTGTGTGTGCGCGTGAAGGATCTTCTGAGGACGTTCTCGCTGTTGAAGCTCAGTAAAGTTCTCGTCTTCATCGTGTCCACCTCGTCTTTGTCAGAGCTTCTTCTTCAGGTTTTCTTCAGGTGTTAAAGACGATGGACGGATGAACAGATGGACGATGAATGGATGAATGTAGAAGGTCAGATGCGTATCTGGTAGCCGTCGTTGAGAGTGCTGAGCTCTGGAGGTTTCCTGTCCACGGAGGCCGGTCTGAAAAACACATGAACACATGATGATGAACACATGATGATGAACAAGTGAACACATAATGAGAAACACTTTCACTTTCTTCAATCATATCTCTTTTTAAAAAACCTTTTCCCTTTCATATTTTCTTTTTTCCTTTAACTTTCTTTCCCTTTCTCTCCTTTCTTTTCTCTCTCCCCTTTCCTTTTTTATTATTCCTAATTTCATTTACTCTTCTTCATTTCTTTCCTTCTCTCCTTTGTTCACCTTTCCTTTCCTTCTCTCCTCTCCTGTATCCTTTTGCTCCTCCCTCCCTCCATTTCCTCTCTTGGATCATATTGTTTCTTTCCTACTTTATTTTCCTTTCTACTTTTCTCCTTCAAAAGAAACAAAAAAACACAAGTTTTCACATTTAAAGCAAAAGAACTATTTTAATCTCATTTTCACACATTTCTTGTCTCGTCAGTGAAATAAAACTAACACCTCACTGTCACTGTCAGTGTTGTTTGAAGCAGCAGCAGCAGATAATTATCATCATTATCATGATAATAATGATTCTTCTTCTTCTTCTTCTTCTTCTTGTTGTTCCATCGTCTCTTTGCTCTGACAACACGTCGTTAAGAGCTGGAAACATTTTTAGCTTCTTAACGACGCGTTCAGCAGCGTTTAACGTTCTTTAGTCCTTATAAATACCTTTAGTGTGTGTGTGTGTGTGTAGTTCTCTCAAAAGGTCAATAATGTATGAAAAGGATCAATAATAATAATAATAATAAAAACCTTCATTCTTTCACAGAAACATTCACGGCTGATAGCGAATAGTCGTCGGTTTATTTAGTAACGCGTGGTTTCGTCGCTGCACTCGGAGATAATCAGACGCTTTCAGCTGCTGCTGCAGCTTCTAATAATAAAGGTCGTTACAGAGCGACGTCAACTGGCAGCGCTAATCCTGTGTGTGTGTGTGTGTGTGGACTCTGCAGCTGCTGTCAGATTGTGTTACATCCCAGCTCACAGCTGACACACACACACAGAGAGCAGCGTCCTGTGTGTTGTTGTGTTTTACTGACAGAGTGAGACATCCTGGTTTTTAAGAGCCACTGAGTTCCACACACACAAATTTAGATTAATCCCTTTGTGGCTGGACCAAAAAATCTGTGTTAATCTGTGTTTTATAACTCTCCACATCACTAACTTTAACCATAACCAGTTCACTTCTACCACTAACCTTCCATTCAAATCTTTAACCTTAGTGCCTCAGAAATGAGGTTCTGCCTCATCAGGACCAGGTTTTTGGTCTCCATGAGGACTAACTGGACCTGACAAAAAAGGTCCTTAATACAAGAACACACACAATACCTCATTCTAACCCTAAAACCAGGTCTTAAGGCCCAAAAAGTCCTTTAACATTGTGAGATTTAGACAAAATGTCCTCACTCCCTATGTTTGTTTTGGTCCCCACAAGGTGACACATACAAGAGCACACACACACTGTTTCCATGACAACAGAGGACATTATATTGAGACTGGAGACATACTCTACTAACCCTTAACCTCAACTCTGAACTCTAACTAACTCTAACTTTAAAACACCCACAAACACTCCTTTACCCTTACCTTAACCACCAAAAACTAAACCCCTTACCTTTACCACCAAAAACTAAACCACTTACCTTAACCTAACCCAAAAACCAGGTCTCGACCAACAATCAGCCATTTTAAAAAGGTGATTATCTTCACTTCCTGTGGTTTTTAAGTGTTCAGGTCTTCATAAAGATATCACACACATCAGAATGTGAGGTCACGTCCTGTGTGAACTCTCCCTGACCTGAACAGCTCAGCAGTGAGTAGACGATGATAAGCAGCAGCAGCAGCAGCAGCAGCAGCAGCAGCAGCTGTCATGTTCTGTTATGAACTCAGGGCCAAGAGGACCAGGCTCAGTCTGAGAACACGTCCACTTACGATTTGTCTCTGCGCTGTGCGAAGCGTCTCTGAGGACTGCTCTGCCGTCGCCGCGGCGATAGCGATTTCCCGCGGCTCCGCTCTTTGATTGGTGACTGAGCGCTGGAGGATTTCAGGATCTGAGAATAAGAGATAAAAGAACACACACACACACACACACACACACACAGATGAGTAATGAGAGACTATCATGAGTGCAGGATCAGCAGGTTGAGTCATGTGACTGTAAATGTGTGTGTGTGTGTGTGTGTGTGTCTTCTGTTTATTCAACATTATGGTCTTTTATTTTGAGTTTATTCAGAATTAAACATTTTAACCATGAAACATAAAAAAGGCTCACCTAATAATCCACTCACTCTCCCACACCAAACCCCAGAGAGACAATCAGTGATTTTAACTCACGGGGACACAGGAGCTGCTGGTCTACTGCTGCCTCGTGTGGTCACTTTGTGTCATTGATTTCAAAAGCCGAATTTGACAAAATAAGACAAAATTAGTGATGGAGGCAGCAGTGAATCAACAACTCTTGTGTGCTGTGATGTTAAAATCACTCATTTTCTCTATGGGCTTTGGTGTGGGTGGATTACAAAGTGACAAACACTTAATTTCCTACTTGAAAAAGTAACACATTCTTAAGATATGATAGACTCAAGCTGGCGTAGATTTTATTATATATATTATATAAGTGGCTTATACATGTTTTTCCTGGTGTGTATGTTGGTAGTTTAAGCTTTTAAATGGCTCTGAATTCACTGTTTTACTTCATTTTATATCAGTGTGAACTTTTTTATTATTATTTATTGACATTACACATGTATCATGTATTTTCTCCTACAACCACAAAAAAGAGCTATCCCTTTAACCTTTAACACACACACACACACACACACACACACACACACACACACACACACACACAGGCCCACTCCTGAGACAAACACAATGACCTCACTGTCCAGAAATGCTCTCACTGAGAAAACTATCACACACACACATACACCCACAAACACACACGCACATGCACACACACAAACAGAAGTCTATAATAAAGTCACATCCTGTGTTGTTCAGCAGATTTTATGACAAACCAGCATCTGACGGTGTGTGTGCGTGTGTATGTGAGACAGCTGCAAACTGACCTACATATTGAGCAGACAGTACATATATACTGACACACACACATTAAATGTGGATTTGAAAATAAACAGGGGGAACAAGGGCAAAATATTTAACCTCAAACAATCGCACACAATCGCACACACACACACACACAAACACAAACAATGTTGTTTAATCAATAATAACCAATAAAAGACTGTTTTTTTTCTTTCTGTTTTTCTTGCTGCTACTGCTGCTGTTGTTATTGTTACTGCTGCTGCTGCTGTTATTGTTACTGCTGCTGCTGCTGTTATTGTTACTGCTGCTGCTGTTGTTGCTGCTACTGCTGCTGCTGCTGAAGCTGTTGCTGCTGCTGCTGCTGCTGTTGTCAGTGATTACACTTCACTGGTGGTTAATTAAAGCTCAAAATGAGGTTTGTGTGTGTGTATAATTGAAACATGTACCTTCATTAATAGCCCTTGTGACCCTCTGTGCATTCATTTAAACACATTTCACTTTACAATAATATAATCTCTTCAAAATCCATGAGCTACACTGAAGATCTCCAGCCCCAGGACACGCGGGTGTAGGTGTGGTTACCTTCATCCTCATGTCTCGGCCGTGTTTCTCCAGCTCCTTCCTCATCTCCTGAGCTCCCAGTCTGGCGGCGTTCAGCACCAGATGCTTCCACTCGATTGGCTGGAAGACGTGTGGGTCATGAGGCACGTACAGTCCGATCTTCACCTGGAAGAAGAAGAAGAACGTTCAGACACATCTCATAACCGACTGTCCCGTTCTTCCTCCTTCCTCCTCCTCCTCCTCCTCCTCCTCCTCCCGCCTCTTACCTTCTTCAGGGTGTGCTGGTATCTCCTGTAGGAGCTCTCAAAATCGGCCACCAACTCCCCCAGTGTGCGGTGGACCAGCGGTTTGTCCATCAGGTCCTGACGGCGGCTCATGCCCAGCGACCCGTAGCGGCCGTTGCAGTAGACGCCGAGCACCACGTGGTGGAAGCAGTGGCCGGAGAACTGCGTCTTGAAGCTGATGGGGAAACGCTCCAGAGAAGTCAGCCCGTTGGTCAGGTAGCTGGGTCAGGACGTCGAGGTTAAGGGACCTAAAAAAACTAAAAACGTTTGAGGACAAACCTGAGACGGAACATGCGTCTGTCTGAATTTTTGGCAGCTTCAGGAGCTCGAGTCATGTGGAAATAAACTCAGTCTGACTCTCCGAAAACGTCTCAGGATAAACAACAAGTCACGCTGCTCCTCCTGATTCACTCTGATGTTTTAATCTCATTTAAAAGTGATGTTATGTACTTCATAAAGTGTTTTTTTATTGAACCAGGCAGGGTCTCCTTCAGTGAAAACATGGTAACCAATGAGGAGACAATTTCTCTCTTAGATAGACATGGTTTTCCTTCAGGAAACTGAAACCTGTGTCACTTCAAGAACCGCCGTATCTCCCGTTGATCCACTGCTGCCTTCATCATTAAGTCCAAACGTGTTATTTTTGATGTTTGAAGATTTACTTCAGTGACACAAAGTGACCACATGAGGCAGCAGTAGACCCTGTGAGCTAAAATCACTGATTCTCTATGGGGTTTGGTGTGAGAAAGGGAGCTTTTTCTTTTTTATGAAGCAACAAAAACTTGAGTAGATGAGTGAGTTGGCACCACTGGACGTTCAAACTGTGTGTGGACCATGTGGGCTGGTTTCTGACCATCTGCTCCTCTGGCCTGAGCTCATGTCCGTCACCTCAGCGGCCTGGAATCCACAGAGCTGCCGCTGTTGTTGCTGCTTTCATTAAATATTAACACAACTCGACCACTGACACACAGTGACACACACACACACACACAGTGTTTCAGTAGCACTGAGAGTCCATGCTGCACAGTCCTGATCCTGAAGAAAACTGATACCAAACCTTCACACTCCAGTTTCCTAATGCAAGGATCACAACAACGGCTGCTTTCTGATCTTTGTGGTCCATGTAAACTTAAATCTAATTATACAGTAAATGCCAACAACAGCCCTCAGTGTGAGCCGGGATCAGCTGATCAGAGTGAATAATGAACAATGAACAGATGCTCGTCAGAAGAGAACATGAGGCAGATCCATATGATCCTTCTATAGTGTCTCTGAAACAGACGATGAGCTTATCCTCTGGAAATTCAGAGGAGAAAGAGCTCCTCCTGGATTCTCTCTCAACATTTCCTTCCTCTCTGGTGAGATTTTAGATAAGGGGGAAAAAAGGGCATGAAATCCTCTTTAGGTTTGGTCATTTCCAGGAGGAGGAATCTCACTTTCACAGAGTACACAGACATGACAAGAAATCAGATCCAGAACGAAAAGGAGATTCTACTCTTTGACCGGCTCCTTCCCTTTGGTATGAAAATGGACCGAGACAGACATGGTCTCAGGAGCCAAATCCCTTTAACAATCTTGTCCCTGGATGGTAGTAGACTCCAGGATTGACCTGGGACTTTGATCTCCAACAGCCGCTGGTAGTTACTCAGAGAAACAAAGACTTGTGTTTCCATTAGGAATAGTACCAAAATAACCAGCCCCAACCGCTCCATTCTTTGGCACCATTCACATGGGGTACCAGAGTAAAATGGTACGGTCAGGTCGGAGCTAAATTGGCTCCACCCATGACAATTGGCTGATTGGGCGACAGAAAAACGTCACTCCCTTGCGACCAGTGTTTCTCCAACACACGCAGTCTCTACTCGTACAAAATTTGACGTCTTGTTGAGACAAACGGCCACAAAACGAGCAGGAATTCTTGTCTGTTGTCTGTTCTTGCCTGTTCCCATCAAATTCCAGGACTTTTCAAAGACCATCTAGGACCAATTCCCTCAACTTCAAGGACTAGAATGTGCTTAGATGGGAGGGCAGCTTGTGGGAACTTGTCTTCGCCTATGACGGTGTCCACTTTTATTGATTTGCTAGCATCATGCTAGTGAGTGTCCCTTTTGGACAGTCAATCTTTGGAATTTTCATTTCCCTGACATCACATCATCATTTGCGCTCGTTACTTAACTTTACTCACTCGTTGTTCTGCTCGGAATCTCACGTTAACGGCAGAGAGAGAGAGAGAGACAGTGGAAAGTGTCCCCAACACCACTAGGACAACTATGTACATCAAGCAACGCAGGGCACAAGACAGTAGGTGGCGTTGTAACAAACAAGGGAGACATTTACCTTACAGATCAACTTCTCTTCTTTCTTGCACAGAACTCAAGCACTTTCAATGACCGTGTCTATTTAGGGCCATTTTCAAAAAAGTGTTCAAGGGCCTTGAACATTTTCAAAAGGTAGCATAGTACCTAAGGTACTGTTCTCAGTCGAAAAACACAAGCCTGACCCAGGACTTAACCGTTCCAACTCAAACCATACCATGATGGAAAATGAAACCAAAACTTGGTAGTCTCAGATACCTGTGGAGAGGATTGACGGGCTGTTCAAGATCTCACAGGGAAAAGTGGACCATGGACTAGTATCAAGACCAGGGACACAGGTTTTAAAAAGAGATTTTGAAGCAATGACATGAGGATTCAATTCTTTAGCTGTTAACGTACATCTGGTACGTTACGGATTACAAACTATTATTTAATGAATCGCTGACTATTTTGATCATCTACTGATAAGTTTGAGTGGTTTTTAAATATTGTTCTTCTTGAAATGTGAATATTTTTCCGTTTTTTTGACAAAAACATCATGCAAATCAAATTCAAAAATTAAAATTCAAAGCTGGCGAGAAAGAAAGAAAAAAAAACGACGTACTGCTGCTTTAAATTTTAAGCTGACGGATGATACAAAGCCTGTGTGTGTGTGTGTGTGTGTGTGTGTGTGTGTGTGCGCGTGTGCATGGTGGGGGGCTAAACTTTGAAGTGGGCTTGTTGCCAGGCAACCACTTTCGGTGAGAAGTGTTAAGGGTGGCAGTGGTGGGAGGCATCGAGACATTAGAGCAACGTGTCTCATTGATTTAACACAGAGATAACAAAATAACCTCACGGCCCTCTGTGTGTGTGTGTGTGTGTGTGTGAGAGTGCGAGTGAAGGATACATCCCTAAGATGACAGCTTCCAGGCATTTGATTGGCAAAGACTCCCTGATCATCTCTCTTGCCGTCTCCATTAACCTGGAGGAAGAGGAGAAGGATGAGTGGAGGACGAAGAGGAGAAAGCCGGGGTGAGACACAGTGGGAGGCAGGGACGAGCAAGGGGAAGTCAAGGAGAGAGGGGAAAAGAAAAGCGTCAGCGGGAGGGAGAGAGAGGAAGACGGTGGAGCAGGGGAGGGAACACAGAGACGATGAAGACACATCCTGATGTCCACTTACCCACACAGTGGACGCGTCTTCTTGATTTCAAAGAACTGTGTTCCCGTGTGGTTATATCTGACACAAAAGTCAAGGGTCATACATTATTTTATACTAATAATAATAAAAACAGGAAATATCAGAGTTGTGGGTCAGGAGGTAAAACGAATGGTAGTTTGATTCCCAGCTCCTCCTCCTCCAGTTTGTGACGTTTACAGAACGTTCCATTCACATTTACAGCGGGACAGGACATGAAATAATCTGATTAAATCAAACCTTGTGACTTAACCTGATTATCGTTCGATGTCATTACCTCCACCACAGAGCTTCCGTTTATATCTGGAACTTTGTCCTTCTGTTCACGACTTCCTGTCCCACAGTTTTGGACGCATCAGTCTCTTTTATAATGGGCAAAATTGTACAAAAAAAGAAAAAATATCTCTGTCAAAACTCAGTGGATTTGAATGAAATTTGGTACATGTATACAGGATCAGAATCTCAACCATCAGACTAACGTTCATCTGGATCTGATCCAGATTATGGATTAGGCGTCAATTTAAATGTAACACGGTTCAGTCCCGTTGAACAAGTCCACAACAGACACAAGCAGTTTAAGTTGGACACAGATCTAGAAAGTTCTGGATCCAGGAGATTTAAACTGAATGGAAACATTCCAGGTGCTGGTTTGTAAGAACACAGGTGACAAAGAGTTAAAATGTGACAATGTCCGTGCTCTCACAATAAAAACTTTTCTTTCAATAATTAAAAAACCTTTCTCTGCATTTTTCAGCTTCTTAAATGTTGATATCTTCGGTTTTGGGAGGTTTTATTTAACTAAAAATAATTTAAATCAAATTCCAAAGTCAAAAAAGAGAAGCAAAAAAAAGAAAGAATGTGATTTAATTTAGCTTCTTAAATGTGAATATTTCCTGGTTTCTTTGTTCTATGGAGCAAATAAATCATTCAAACTGCATCATTTTCCTGGTTTGGAAAAACCAATCAACATTTTTTGGACCAAATAATTAATCAATGAATTTGTTGCAGACCCAAATGTAAATTGGTAAAGAACATTATAAAACCTTGTGGTGAAAATGCTCAACACTGAAGTCGGTCTCACACTGGAAGCCTCTTTCAGTCCAGACATGTCAAACGCGATGAGACACAAACAGAACTAACTCCGACCGACAGCAGCGGCTCTCGCTGTGACCTACAGTGCGTCGCCATGGCGACACGGCTACCGTCGAAGGATACTGCAGGGCCTTCATGAAGTTCTGGACGGACACCAGCCAGTCGGGGACGGACATGGACGGTTTGAAGGTCGGGACGGACAGAACAGGAAGCTGCAGCGAGAGACAGAGACAAAGAGACATAATTTCCAGCATGTGGAAAAACACTCAGTGAGCCTCAGACATGTTTGTGTTTAATGTTCCATGACTCACTCACAGCTCATGGCCAAAGATCTAACAGCTGCAAACACTTTCATCCTCAAACTAAAGATTATTTTCAGAAAATCAGTCATCAAAACACAGGTTTTTATTTTATTGTTTACGACATTACAACATTTTTTTTCATATACACCACAAGACTGGTGTGTATGTGTGTGTGTGTGTGTGCGCATATGTATATATATATATATATATATATATATACACACAGTATATATATATATATATGTGTATATATATATATATACACACATATATATATATATACATACACACATGTATATATGTATTGTATAAAAAGGAACGTGGTTTTCACTGCTGCAGAAAAACCAGTGGTCGTAACAGAAGGCGTCGAGTGGTAAATGTACAGAAGTCTGTTTCTGCCACATCAGCAAAAGAAAAAATCTGTTTCACTTTATGATGTAAGTTTATTATTACTAAGAATAACCCTATATTGTTCTTAGAGTATATGACGCATTTTGTTCTAACAATTTACGTATTTTGTTTTAACAAATAATGCGTTTTGTTCTAGCTACGTATAGAAATTCACACGTTTAACTTATTGTAAGTGTTTTTTATCATGATGAGCGATAATGTTGAACATTTTCTCAATAAATGATGGGTTGTTGTTTGGTTCCCTAAAATATGACAAAACTGTTTTTTCCTTTCCCATATTCTTAAATATTTTGTCCTGGAACAACAAAAACAGTCAAACTTTTTCTCTTTGTTTCTGATGCTACTCTCAGCGCAGTTAGCACTAATGCTAGCTGATAACATCCAGTGCTAAAAACAACACAAACCCTAATGAGTTTACATGTCTCGCAGAAGCTAACGGTGCATAGCAACGGGAAATAATTAGAGGAGATGAACGGGACGTGACGGCTGGTGGTGAGGTCACACACGGTGGACAAGTGGAAACCACGTCAAACAAACAGCGTTTGAAAGAGGGAAACACCAGGAGCCGCAGATATGGCTTCACAACAGGACGCTGCAGAGTCACTCTATCTCTCACTAACCCTGACTTCCTGTCACTCTGTGGGTCGGTCAGTGTTTGTGCACATGAGGCTGAAACAGGACGGGGTGAACCACAGCCACACCACTTCCTGTGGGCTTTATTTATTTATGAATAGCATAAGCGATGAGGTGAAAAGAGAGAGAGAAATGTGGTTTAAAGTCTTTAAGTACAAAGTCACTCACACTCACGGTGGACGAGACGTTTACTTGACTTTAAACTGTTAATGGAGGACAAATATATGAATAAATACATACATTTAGTCGTTGTTTGTCATCCATACTTTTACCTCAAAATTAAAATTTCCTTAAGTAATAGGGATGGGATCAAACTGCTGGCTCGTGGGCCAAAACAAACCCACCAGTGTTAATATTTTTGCAGCCTTTTGTTCTAGAAAAATGACAAACTGCAACACGTCTCTAAAATATCCCATTTTTGATTGGATAGTTTACACTTTATCGAAGTCGCAATACTTCTCAAAGCCAAAATGTGAATCAGATTACCATTGCAGATTAAATATTGCTCTACAGACAGAAGAGAACATCTTTGTTTCTCACGGATTTGCACAAATATCACACATTATTCATTTTAAATGTTTTTCAAATGAAAAAGAAAGTAATTATGTAGAGCATTAGCATTACCCCGACATTGTGACTCACATCACAATTTCTGTCAAAAAATATTTGCAATTAGATGTTTATTAATGACTGTTCAGCCCTATTATGGGATGTGATATTTGAACTGCAGACCACTGGTATATAACTGTAGGCTACACTCTCTCTCACCTCACGTCCGCATTGACAGACTGAATAATCCCACTAATGAAATCCAGGTGCATGCTGGATAATCTCACGATTCCACCTGGACCAACGTTCACAGCAAAACAACCTGCACACACGACTCATCGGAGCAAAGATCTCCATCACAAAGAAATCCTTGAATCCAAAATACGGAAGTGTTTTGTCTCTTTTTGAGTGTGTACGGAGTTAGATTTGTGTCAATATTTTCAAGCAACACTTTAAGAAGCAAATGAAATATTGATTTAATCATTCAAAAATATTGTAATTTTATTCGCTCGCTTGTTCTTTGCGCTCCCTCACTTCGTGAAAAGTGTTGTTTGAACATATTGACACAAATCTAATTCCATAAGTGTGTGGGGTCACGCTGGTTCCACCGCTCCACGAGAAAAGGTTTGTGTGACAAAGAGAGGGAACAAAACAGGTTTGACATTACTAATAAGACAAAGGAATAAAAGGAGGAGGAGGAGGGTAAAAAACAGGAACAGAGAGGTAGAGTTACCAGACTGAACAAGACAGTGAGGGGATGAACTCACCGATGCCGCATGAGTACATTGAAAACATTGACAAAAAATCTAACTCCATATAGTTGCAACTCTAACGGAAAAGCAAATCAAACGAGCCATGCTGGAACTCTGAAGAGGAAACACAGCATTAAAATCTTTGAACGCCTCTCATGAATGTGATATAACGCATTATTTGTGCGAGCTGACGTTCACTGAGGATTTTCCTACATGTGAGATTAAAAACTGTGTTATTCACTGGTCATGTCTTTTTTTGAGAGTACAGATGTTTTTCCCCCCCAGATATGAACTTGTAGACATCGTTTGGCCTGAACTTTGTCTTATATGATGAATGTAGCGGGATGTAATGTTCTGGATCATGACAGTGGGAACTGGTGGAAAACCTCCAGCACATTTTCCAGAGATTTGACTCCTTGAGTAATATTTTCACTTGTTTGGTCCTTCAAATGTCAGGAAATGTCTCATGTTTGTCCACACACACCAAACAATAATTCCAGTTTTAATGATTTCTTTGTTATGTTGTGTTGTTGGAGCAAAGAAAAAACACTCAAACCCATACAATTAGAAAAACAGTTTAGTTATTGATAAATCTATTTAAAGTTACTCCTCTTCTCCTCTCTCTCTCTCTAAAGTTACAGTTAACCATAAGGATCAGCATGTCAGCTGTAGTTACCACCTGCTCACACAAACACACACTAGAGTCAGGTTGCTTGACAACAACACAACAACACTGCAGTTAAAACCAATGGACACCGTTGGCGTACGTGACTCCGGCGTCCGCCGCACTGTTCTAGGCAGCGTCCTCACAAAGGATTTCAAAATAAAACCACCTAATTATGAACATATAATGGAAGAAATACAATTATTGGAGCTGGATAAATAAACTCACACTGTCCACCGAGTCCTTTAAAAAAAAAAAAAGAGATCATTCAGGTTTTTTCAACTGTCAATAAAACATAGCTGCTACTGGGGACAAAACGGGATAAAGTTACTCTTTATCCAGTTAAAATTTGAGAACATCTTGATTTTTCTGAATATATGAAAGCCTTCGGTTGCCATTTGTGACGAACAAAACGCTGTGGCTGCTGTTTTTTCCTTCCAATCTCCAAATGTAATTCCACACACGCACAAACACTGACAGTTAGGTAGTGCATTCTCCTCTCACTTCAGATGCTCCACATTCACAGTGCCGCCGACTTCACAGTGATACTCGCCAGCGAGTGAAATTCCAAACCCCAAACGTTATAATCAAAGGCCTCTAAAAAGCAGTGAAGGCAGGAAGCACCGAGCTGGGCTGGACCTCCTCCCTCCATCCCTGTCGTCCTTATGTCCAGAACAGCAGCATGGGATTTTTTTGCCAATGCTTTTTTTTGCCAACAACCGGGTCACTTTTTTTTGCCAACAACCGGGTCACTAATGACCACATGGCCAATTAACAGAGCAAAACAAGCAGCACATTCCCTCCTCCTCCTCAGCCACAGCCTGGAACACAGCGAGCGTTCTGCCAAATCACTGACGACAGAGCTAAGAGGAAAATCAGCAGCAGCAGCCAAGACAGTGAAAAATTCTGATTGCTGATCAAAGAACGCTGCGTACAACGAGAGAATACAGTCCAGCCATCAGTGGTGGGGCTACTACTATGACTATTGATATTTTACTTTCCCCAAATGTTATTTATCATCGGCCCCGACAGCTCATCACTGCAGTTTGTGTCACTCTCCCACACCAAAGCCCATAGAGAAATCCATAAATTTTAACATCACAGCGCACAGGAGTTGTCGATCCACTGCTGCGTTCAAATGTGTTATTTTGCGACTTCGGCGTTTGAAAGTTTTTGGCGGGATTTAACAACGCAACGCACACTCACCAAACAAGGCAGCGACACATCGACAACTAGTTTACCTGCAGGCTAAAAAACGCTGTTTGGTGCGAGAGAGTGAAGGCGATTACAAAACTTGAGCTTTCAGGTCAGAAAAGGCTGTCGAACGGTAAGATAATGTTGCAAATACAGTCTTAAGATATCAGAGATTTAAGAAGGCACAGATTTGTGGCTAAAAAAGGTTTTTAAATGTGCCCGTACAACTGTACTGACAAGAATCTGTCAATATGATACACGTCCCAAAACAAAATATTGAGATTGGAATTGGACAAATTAGCTGTCTGTGTGGACGGAGTGAGTTTGTTGTCGTGGAAACCCTCGAAACTATTGATAATACATGGAAATGGTGTCAATCATGCATCTTCTTCTAGAGAGATGACGAAAAGCCTGCTGCCAACTAGTGGTTAGGGTCAAGAACATTTCCTCGATATTTCACCACACTGATGCGTTTGTGCCTCACATTTTGTCACTCACTTACCCTGGGCAGGTACGCGGCGTTCCGTATCCTGTCCACCATCTCCTGGCCCTCGGGGTGCACAGCAGCCACGTGGGACCACATCCTCTCCCAGGTGATGCCCTCAATGGGGAAACCGGTGCGGTTCACGTAGAAGAGAGCGCCCCCATCCTTCTCCTCTTCCTCCCCGGGGGAGTGGGAGCTGTTGCGAGTAGGAGGAAGAAGAGGAGGAGGAGACGCGGAGGATCCTTCCTGGGTGGTGCAGCGGAGCAGGCAGTGCGCGCTGCTGCTCTTTGACCGGCCGTACCTGCTCAGTTTGGCCGAGGAGGTGCCGGTGCGGCTTGGGGAGTTGGGTCCGGTCATCGATCCCGGGAGGCCGACAAGGAGGAGAAGTGAGAGCAGGGAATCCTCCTCCAGCTACGAGAGCTGCTCTTCCTCCGTCAGTGTGGGACGAGACATTTTCACCTTCAAGGGCAAACCTGCAGATGAAGAATTCATTTGATTTAAGGCCCGTAAACAAAGAACAAGTACAGAGGAATCCAATCCAAAATTGTACATCGTTTTTGGCTTTTTATCCACGCTGAACCACCATTTTAGGGGGCCCTAAAAAAAGTTTTAATAGATCACATTTAAGAAGCTATAATGTGACATCTTGTTTCAATTATTTTGTTTAAAAACCCACAAATTAATCAACTATATTTTTAGATTCCTATACAAACACAAGGGGAACCTTTTGTCTAAACTTCAATTTCATTATTTGTGTGGCGTAACGCTGGTTTTCTCTGTATATGTAAAGCTTTCAGTTCAGTAATTCAATTCAACTCAATTCAATTTTATTTGTATAGCGCCAAATCATAACATAAGTAAATTTGTACCAGCCATAGACCAGTTAATCAGTTCGGCCGATGTTTGTCATTTGTCAGCATTGGCTAATTATTATTTATTAAATGACAGATTATTACAAATTACGCATTTTTGTTCTCAGAAAGTTGATATATGTTGCCATAATTTGAAAAATTGTTGTTGTTTTGTTTTTTACTGATGTTTGAACTGACGTTTCATGATTTTAATATTTAGTTAAAGACATTATTTTAACAGAAAATACTTTTTTACATTTTTTGTATTATCAGCCATTTTTAAACCTTTATATTTTAAATCTAAATATAAGAGCTTAGTTTATCGGCTGCCTTGAAGTCAAAAAATCGACATTGGTTATCGCAATTTTTACTATTGTTGGCAAAAAAGTTAGCAAACGCAAAATAGTTAGCAAAATAAATCACTGCGATTGTATGCGTTTTTTCTTAAGCTAGTCAAGTTCTGTAAAACAAATTAGACACATTTCCCCCATTCACTATTATGTCTATTACGGAATTTCACAATGATGAGATTATAGTGAGTTAAATGCACAATAAAAATCGTATATCGTATATTCAAATGCAACAGCGAGCAGGTGGCAGCACCAAAAATGTCAACGTAAACTCACTCAACAGTCTAAAATATGGAGCTTATTTAGTTTAAATCGCATTACAGTGGCACAATACACACACCTACTGCCATAAAACACAACAAAAACTTTTATTATCGAGTGTGTATCGTGAAATGATACCCGAAATGTGCCCGCACCGTTATTTTATTTTTTTACCCAAACGTACCGTATTTCCACCGGGGCTCCGGGTTCACACAAACAGAGGGGGCTCCGGTTTAAAAGGCGTCGGAGCCGGAAAACACACGGTAACCGGCGGCGAGTCTCATTCATACCACGGCGTCGTTGTCGTCCCCCTCAGGCCGTGAAGTCTTGTTTTGGTTCAAGCCTTTTTTGTAACTTCACCTCCTCCTTCTCGACTGTCAAGCCGGCGCGAGCGTGCGGCTGCCTGCACGGGAAGTACGGGAAAGTCTACCCGTCAAAATAAAAGCCCCATTTTGCTCGGTCTTGTCAAAGGGTGCCAAAACGCGAAGCGATACGAACTTTTAGCCACGTCGTTAATTTGTTTAATAATTAATTTATTGACTATATGTCCTCATAATCACGGAAGATCGCTAATCCGGTTAGTTTTAGCGCGCTTTTATTTTTTTTGGAAAATCCTAACCGGATGTTTGCTGGTGGCTTCTTCTATTACGGGAACACTGCGGGGTCTTCCCACCATTCCAGTCCGATAAAAGAGCCTCCTCGGCAGGTTCCTTCGCCGGCAGCGCCCGCTCTGCCGCCTCGGGATCAGCTCCCTCTTGAAAACATGTTGATTTAAAAAGAAAATGGCTTCCGTTCTTCACATGATTAAATCACCGGGGAAGAAACGGTGCCACCAGCTGCCGTCTGTTCTCTAGCTGCCTGTCGCTAGTCCCCCCCCATCCTCTGGCGCTCGCGGAGGCTACGGCCGATTCCATTGGTCCAGGCGACAAAGAGAGGCGGGCCTTAGGGCTATGGCGCTCCCCGATTGGCCAATTCCAACAGAAGAAGGCGTCAACAAGTGACAAACGACTGCAACAAATGGGATCCTCGTTTCTGCTGCATCTGTTGATTTTTATTTATTTTTTTGGTACATTTTGCAAAAAAAAATCAGATTTTTCTTCAGGTTCAGTCACAGCCAGAGTTATTATTCAACACAATAAAATACAACATTGTACTAATAAACTACACAGAATACTACACAGAATATTGTTTTTATTGAAATCGAACCCACAACCCGGATTTGTAAATCATTTGTATCTCCTGTCTATTTATATACACACTTATCATGAAATATACAATTTATATTGTATTTTTCATTATTATTTTAGATAATTTTAAAAAAAGTATTACTCTACCCAACAGTATTTACAGTAATATGCACGACAGCCTGAACATTAAGTGAAATATACCTTATTTATAAAATACACACTACAGTCATGTTTGCCTTCACTTTCTCATTGCAGCAGGAACTTGACATATAGCTCCCCCTTGTGACTCAACAGACACATTAACACACGCACACTTACACACAATTATAAAAACATAACTTGTTTTAAATCTATATTTTGAATTCTGATTCTGGGTAAATTCAGTCCATGTTTACTTTCCAAGCTCAGAGAGTTATCATAATAATTATAAATATTGATATGAAACATAACGATACGGATGACGTACAGGTTATTTTTGTGGTTTGTTGACGGTAGCGTAAAGGTTGCCGGGCTCAGCCGCGCAGTTCCTTGCAGGAGATAAGGAAAGATTCACGGTGCTGTAGGTCACTTTACAATCACCACCCCGAATCTATGGGATATAAATGTATGACATGAATCACACAAAGGGACACAAACAGCCACCTAACAAAAAACGCATGTAACAAAAATACGTCTGTGATATTGCAACAATATGTTCACTCTTTTATCTCACTTTCCACTTTTTTTCTGACTTTGAAAAGCACTTTCACTCTCCCACACCAAAGCCCATAGAGAAAATCAGTCATTTTAGCTCACGGGGACACAGGAGCTGCTGGTCTACTGCTGCCTCATGTGGTCACTTTGTGTCACTGAGGTGAATCCGAATAAAATAATTCAAACGCTGAATTGACAAAAATAGCACATTTGAACATTTGACACAGAGTGCCTTCTTACCTGGGAGCTGATGCCAGGGGGGTGGGAGATGGAGGCGTAGGCAACAGAATCTCCAGGATCAGCCTACACACAGTGAGGACAACACAGGACAAGTGTTCATTGACTCTTTCTTTTCTAAAATTGAACTTTTCCACATAATTTTCAGTCTATTTCAGGACACATTATGACACATCAGGACACATTATCACATTATGAAATAATGTCAATTGTCAAATAAAATCTAGTCAGTTTAAGTCTACGATATCTTAAGAACACGTTCATGTCTTTATCTCACTGTCGGACAGCGGGAAACTGAAGTTTTTAAACTACTCACTCTCCCACACCAAAGCCCATAGAGAAAATCAGTGATTTTAGCTCGCGGGGACACAGGAGTTGCTGGTCTACTGCTGCCTCGTGTGGTCACTTTGTGTCACTTAGGTAAATCTGAACAAAGGACTTTGAATGCTGAATTGACAAAATAAGACATTTGAACTTAGTGATGGAAGCAGCAGTGGATTAACAGCTCCTGTGTGCTGTGGTGTTAAAATCACTGATTTTCTCTATGGGCTTTGGTGTGGGAGAGTGAGTGGTTTACAAACTTCAGTTTCCTGTTGGAAATCCTAACAAAATCGGCCTCGGTTAAAGTCTACTTATATGTAAGAATACATTTCTGTCTCTATCTCACTGTCGGACAGACTTTTCCAACAGGAAAGTGAAGTTTGTAAACCACTCACTCTCCCACACCAAACCCCATAGAGAAAATCAGTGATTTAAACTCACGGGGACACAGGAGCTGCTACTGCTGCCTCGTGTGGTCACTTTGTGTCATTGAGATAAATCTGAACAAAGGACCTTTAATTCCGAATTAACAAAATAAGACATTTGAACTTAGTGATGGAGGCAGCAGTAGATCAACAACTCCTGTGTGCTGTGATGTTAAAATCGTTAATTTTCTCTGTGGACTTTGGTGTGGGAGAGTGAGCAGTTTGCAACGTGACACAAATGAATTATTAGGATTATAAAATCCCCAACTATATTAATATATATATCTCTATCTTATTATACCCATATTGTAAAACAAAAACAAAATACAGACCATGGTTTCTTCCATTTTGCTTTTGTTTCCTGAGAAGAGGTTAAAAAAAAAATAGATAAATAAATAAAGAAGTTGTTCAAAATGAAATCCGGGTTTTGCAAACATTCTGCTCATCTGTGAATGTGCCCACCTCTGTTTCTCAGCCACATGACGAGGGCGACGGCGCTTAGTAAGAGAACGGCTAAAACCACAACGGCCAGAGCAAAGTACCACCACCACTGCAGCTGCTGCTGCTGCTGAGGATCTGACAGGAAGGAAGGAAGTTTCTGTCAGTGTCAAGACACGCAGGACTGAAACGGCCACAAATGAACATGAACTCATTATTAGCCAAAACAACAATAAATAAATAGATACGTTTGTGGATTATTATCATGTGTACAGTACCCTCTAGTGGTGGTTTCCTCTCCTTGTTTTCACTTTCTGATTTGTTTTTTCCTGAAAGAAAATCGACAAAGTAAACAAATGCATTATGTTTAATAAAGAAAAACTCATTATACATATATAGTATACACATATACATATGTTTATTTTCTCACCTGTTGACTCAGGGTTGAATGTAAACAATTCCACTTTGTGCGTGCGACGATCTGTCACTTCACAAGTCAGAAACTTCCTCAGGGCGTACAGCACATGATGAGGTTGAGATGCCAAAGTGGACAAACAGTCTGAAATCTTCATGTCCTTATTGTCTTTATCCTCTTTTGTCTTGACGTGGAGCCACTTCACTGTGAGGCTGCAGTTTCCGTACGTCGTCACAGAGCACGTAAATTTCACCTTCTTGCCGTCTCCTTTCGTCTGTGTATTCACTGTCAAAGATGTTTCACACAGAGACAGTGTAGAAAACATGGATAATAAATATTACAACAACTATCTCTACGACTGATTTAATGCGAAACAAATGAGACAGGAGTGATATTAATGAGTAGAACATTCCGTGGTGAAATCTTGGTGCCAATGTCCTCGGGTGCAGGACTAGAGCTGGTAATGGAGTAACATTTGGGTGGAATGCACTTGGTTTTAAAGGTGGCACAAGCCCCTCCCCCCTCCTCCAAACACGTGTTTCTAACTGTCCAAAACTGGTGAAAAACAGAGAAAGCGACGTGTTTCAACGTTGTCATATTTCAGGAACGGTTGATGACAGAGATTAAATGTTTGGTGTGTGAGCGTCAGAAGGCTTTCAGCAGCTCCCACGTTTACATTTGTTAAAAAACGGCTGTGAATTGACAGAGAAATTACACTTTTAAAA
>NC_058037.1:20062322-20183971 GCF_019176455.1 Solea senegalensis
TTGCCAAGAAGTCGGTAAATATAACACTTTATAATAACTTTATAATAACTTTTCTTCTTCTTCTTTCCGCTTCTGCATTTAGGGGTCGCCACAGCGGATCATCTTCCTGATAGATAGCGTTTTTCTAAAAAATAACACTAGAAAAAAAACAACTAGACTCAAGGGGGGGGGGGATGTCCAATAGTGCATTCTGGGAAATTAGATACTGACTGTACAAATATCTGATGACTAAAACTGCAAAAAAAATAATAATCAGCTCACGGTGTTGTCCGTCTGTGTTCTGTGTCCTGAAAAGACAAAAAAAATAAAAACAATAATAAATACGGTGAAGAAAAGAACTTTGCGTCGCCAGTACACGATCTTGCCTTTGCGTCTTCTCCACGCGACGAGCGCTCCAACAGTCGCCAAGATCACTGCTGAACCCACAGCCGCGACGATGACGTAGATCCACCGATGAGTAGAACCTGAAACTACAAAAAAGAAATGAAAAGAAAACGTACACAATTGTGTTTTATTCTGAATGGCGATTTTTGGCTTCTCTTGATAACGTGCAAAGCAAATCAAGAGCTCCTTAAACAGCCCCAAAGAAATAGCTTGTTAGCCTGTCTCCAAACATCTATCCACCATCTTCACTTTTATGATGACAACAGCCGGAGAAGAGCCGCCATTGGCCGAGGCCTCTAGGGGTGTGCTAGGTTAAGCGGCGGGTGATCACTGGGTTTGCTACCCCCTTACTCTCCCATGTCAGGGCCCATGTCAGTGCCCCGGGTGGCTGGGTAGGTTGAGATAACTGTGTGGGTCGCCCACCACGACGGGCCAGCTCCGGGGCGGCCATAGCGGTAGCTCTGCGCTGGGGCCCGGTACATGGCTCCTGGGAGAGTAACCAATCCCTGCGAATTGTAGGAGCTTCACTGAGATTTCTTATCCCATGCGAATTGGCTATTATTATTAAATTATAATTATCAAATTATTCTTAAAACAACAGGGCACTGTCAGAGGACAGTTGAGAGTCGATAAATGACTACAACATCCCCGTAGAACTGTGCTTTCTCTGAATATGAGCAAATATGCAAATATGTTCATCAGGGAAACAGACGGACGCACCTTTGTTCTCACAGGCCGAGTGAGAGTTGAAGGTGCACAGCAGCAGCTCCATGCCGCTACCGTCTGTCACTCTGCACCGAAACGACTCCTCGTACTTTTGACCGGAGCGAGGAGTCCTGAACGCCACAGTGGCTGAGCAGTCACGTGACGTCGCCGCGTCGTGCACTGCTCCGTCGCTCAGCCACTCCACCCTGTGTCCGCATCGCCCGTATCTCAACACAGAGCAGGTCAACGTCGTCGTGTCCCCGCCTTTTTCACCATGAACTGGTGGAGAAATAAAACACACAGCGAGAGTTAATGCTCGGACTGAAAAATACTCACCAATAATAATGGACTGATAAATACTCACCGATAATAATGGACAGATAAAATACTCACTGATAATAATGGACTGATAAATACTCACTGATAATAATGGACAGATAAATACTCACTGATAATAATGGACAGATAAAATACTCACTGATAATAATGGACTGATAAATATTCACTGATAATAATGGACTGATAAATACTCACTGATAATAATGGACAGATAAAATACTCACTGATAATAATGGACTGATAAATACTCACTGATAATAATGGACTGATAAATACTCACTGATAATAATGGACAGATAAAATACTCACTGATAATAATGGACTGATAAAATACTCACTGATAATGGACTGATAAATACTCACTAATAATAATGGACAGATAAAATACTCACTGATAATAATGGACTGATAAATACTCACTGATAATAATGGACAGATAAAATACTCACCGATAATAATGGACTGATAAATACTCACCGATAACAATGGACTGATAAATACTCACCGATAATAATGGACAGATAATATACTCACTGATAATAATGGACAGATAAAATACTCACTGATAATGGACTGATAAATACTCACCGATAATAATGAACAGATAAATACTCACTGATAATAATGGACTGATAAATACCACTGATAATAATGGACAGATAAAATACTCACTGATAATAATGGACAGATAAAATACTCACTGATAATAATGGACTGATAAATACTCACTGATAATAATGGACTGATAAATACTCACTGATAATAATGGACTGATAAATACTCACTGATAATAATGGACTGATACAATACTCACTGATAATAATGGACTGATACAATACTCACTGATAATATTGGACAGATAAAATACTCACTGATAATAATGGACTGATACAATACTCACTGATAATAATGGACTGATACAATACTCACTGATAATAATGAACAGATAAAATACTCACTGATAATAATGGACTGATACAATACTCACTGATAATAATGGAGAGATAAACCAGAGAGCTTTGAAATGTGTCTCCCGACTCGCCGTAGTGTCTGCAGGTGTACTGACCAGCGTCCTTCACTCTAACCGCTTTAATACCCAGAGAAAGGTCCTTCGTGAGGCTCAGTCTGTCTGCTTTGGACTCGTCTTTTTCATCGTCCTCCCTGGTGCTCATCAGCTGCACAGTTTGTGACGATGGTGTGTCACTGAAAAGCCAAACAGTTTCGCCCTCGTCCTGAGGATGAATCCAGCTTTTACAAGGTAAAGTCACGTCCTCTCCTTCTCTGACAATGAAGTGGGAATCCTCCGCTGTAATTCCTGTTGAAATGAGACGAAAAGGAATTATCCTTCAAGAGGTTTTGTGGCTAAAAAAAACATACTGCTCATGTATACATCTACTTACCTCTAAATTGAAGCATGAAAATATACAAAAATAAAGACATTTTGATGCATTTACTCCACTGGAATCCGACCATGGCACGCTGCCGTTAGTTTCTGTCTTGTTTTCACTGAACTTCCCCTTGTTACTTCCTTACGATGATGATCATATTTGCCAATCGTAATGTGGCTCTGCTGAGAAATAAAAAGCAGCGTGCTCTTCCTTTAGACATGAGCTCACAGGTATCTGTGGCGTTCAACATGAGAAACCTGAAGGTTACATTTTAGATTTAACAGCATCCAAAGTTTGACTGTGTTTCTTCTCACACAGTAAGTGCGACGTCAGCCCCTTAAATAAAGCTTTTTACTGACGCTTCATCATTGTGTAACCTCCTGTGAAAGGAAGTGGTGATGAGAACAGGCATCAGGCATCAGTCACATCACACACACACACACATGCAGGTTTATGCAGCTATTCTTCTCAGGACTCTGCTCTGACTTTAATTCATTTGTCCAGACTAAACCTTAACCTTAACCACAATTCAAAACTTAGTCCTAAACCACGACTGGTCCTGACAAGATCAGTGTTTATGACAGATAAATGGTCCTAAAGAGACTTTTTCTAAATGTAACCATTATTATTTCGAGCAACTCTGTTGCAAGAACCCTATTGTAATTGTAAGGATTATTCTTCCTCTTCTTCTTCTTCTTCTTCCTCTTCACCAAAGTAAATCGCGTTTTAGAGGCCCTGAACAAATTACGTTTATTAGTGTTTCGGGGAATGTGCGTTAAAAAATGAAAGTGGGCAAATAACTGCTCCACCCCCTAAAACTTGTGGGCCTGAGGAGCACGTTTAATGTACATGCAAGAAACTTGGTACACGCGTTCCTTAGGTCGAGACGGTCAAAAAAGTCAATACAAAAAATGCACAATTTTGGTAATAACTTTTACAGAGTTCATCGTATCAAACTCAAAATTGGTGAAAACATTCAAAACACATGGTAAATGATGCGTGCTTAATATGACAACAAATCGTTCAACGGTGTTGCCATGGCAACACTGCAAAAGATTTGCACGGCGACATGGGCACACAGAGACTCGCAAGCCCTTGAGCTCGAACCCGTTCGGTACTAGTTATTATTGTTCCTCATTATTATAAAGATTATATTCTATGAAATAATGTTTTATATTCTAATTATTAATTCCTGCTTGATATGTGGATTTTGAATTCCTTTATACTGGTTTTCTGAAAAAAAAAAACTACCTTAACTTGCTTCCCTCCATCTTCTCCTTACCCCAACCTTCACCTCTTTACCTAAACTTAACCATACCCTCCCCAACTCACTATATCCTCTCATCTTGCTTCCCTTCCCTTCCCCTCTATCCTAACCCTAACCTTCACCTCCCCCATCTTTCGAGCATCTCATCATTTACTTGACTTGATTTTGAAGTCCCTGTAATGTGAATAATTCTTAAACCGGAAGGCTATTCTAACAACGGAGGAGTGTTAGGAAACGACATGTTAAAATCACGGCTCCAGTCAGCAGGGGGCACTGCTGAGGAGGGTCTTTAACACTCACACACAAACAAAAAAAGACATTCCCAGAGTGTCTGACATATCATTTTAGTGTAATTTAAGCATTCCCAAGAGGTGACCTGAAAAATGTCCCCCATTATTGTGGAGGTCCTGAGCGACCAAGTCCATCGCAAAAAAGAACGAAGCTACCCACAATCCTTTGCACTCCGGTATTTTTAAATTGTTGAGGCACAGTGGCGCTGGCAGAGTGACTATGTAAGCAAAACAGGTAAATGCAAGTATGACTCATATTCAGCCAGAAAGACTTCATTGGCTTTACTTTGTTTGTTAGCAGACAAAGCTAGTTAGCATAAACAAGAGCTAATAAGCCATAATCTGCATGCATCAAAAGAACAAGTTATTAAAAGGTTTTTACTTCTTTTATTTAAGCATGTGAGAATGATCAGTGAATACATGGAAAAGTCCAAATATGCTTATGTTCTACGGTATCTGTATCTCAGTGTGACTAACACTGCCAAAGTATACACTGCATATATATGTATATATGTGTGTACATATGTACAAGTAAAAATGGAAATGCATAAACTGCCTTGCTCTCGACTGAGCTGTATTTACTTTTTTTTTAATGTCAAGTCAAAGTCAACTTTAGCCGCTTGTACAGGACACACACTGTAGTAAAACAGCGTTTCTCTCCGCCCCTACGGCGAGGACAGATATATATATATATATAAAGTAAACATGTAAGAAATAAAAATAACCTTAAATAGAAGCATAAAAATAGTAAATAACTTAAAAATAAATGAGTTAACGTCGCACGTTCACGGTGCTGTATGTCACTGCAGCACCTTCCTCCTCCTCATCATCATCATCAGCAGCCTTTACTTGAACCTGAGAGGAAAACAACAGAAAATTACAGTGAATTACCATTATCAATGTTATCATTATGAAAATGACGATAGCAAAGTTCCGCCCCCCTACGCTAATTTAGACAAAAAAGTACAGGAGTCTTATAGAACATTACACTTTTTTTTTCCAATTTGCAAAGTCTTAGCAATGTTTAATCATAAATCATAACTTTTTTTCTCATTTTCATAAACTACATTAACACACCTGAGCAAAAAGTACTTAAAATCTTAAATCCGTCAGAGTTTATACCAGCTTCAGGTTTCACACAAGGGTCCACACAAAGCGACGCCCACCTGGTGCCCAAAGCGGTGCTGCATCACGGTGCCCAGAGTGGGCACCGTGATGCCCACACTGGGCAAAGACAAAACAGACAAACGTCCAAGAATCTTACCCCGGCTTTACCGTTGCTTCTCTTGATGTAGCTGACAGAGGCGTAGGAAACTCCCTCCTCAGGATCAGCCTACACAGTGATGATGATGATGATGATGATGACACAATGACATCTTTGCACTCATGACTAGTTGCTTTCACTTCCTTCCCATTTTTCCCAGATGCAAATTGAGCTCAACAGTGACTGAGATTGTCATACTGCTCTGTGTGTGTGCGTGTGTGTGTAGGTGTGTGTGTGTGTGTACGGTTATTACTAATGTTGTGGGGACCTAAAACTGTTTACACAGTCACATTGTGGGGACTTGTCTTCCTTGTGGGGACAAAAATCAAATCCCAACAACGTAAATGACTACATTTTAAGGTGAAGATATGTTTTATGGTTAGGTTGAGGTTAGGGTTAGGGTAAGGGTAAGGTTAGGGTCAGGGTTAGGATTAGGACAGTAGTAATTGTGGTTAAGGTTAGAGTAAGTCTCCAGGAAATGAATGTAAGTCAATGCAATGTCCCCTCAAGTCATGAATGTCCAACGCGTGTGTGTGTGTGTGTGTGTGTGTGTGTGTGATCTCACCATGTCGTGACTTGTGTTTGGACTGGACTGAGTCTCCGTAGGTTTTAATCTCTGTCCCTGCTGGACAAAAGACACACACATAAAAAAACAGTTATGTGTTGTAACTATTTCTTGGCCAGTGTGGGCTCAGCAGCATCCTGTTAAAGGTTTGCATGCGCTGTGAAGTAGCCTGAGATTCGCTCTCAGTGAAAACGTGAAACGAGAACATTTTTAGCAAATCAACAAAAGTTCACATCTTTATCTCACCGTCAGACAGACTTTTCCAACAGGAAACTGAAGTTTGTAAACCACTCACTCTCCCACACCAAAGTCCATTGAGAAAATCAACATTTTACAACATTCAGGACGCAGGAGCTGCTGGTCACTGCTGCCTCGTGTGGTCAGTGTGCGTCACTGAGGTAAATCTGAACAAAGAGTTTCAAACACAGAATTCAAACTTGCTGATGGAGGCAGCAGTGGATCCACAACTCATGTGTGCTGTGATGTAAAGTCACTGATTTTCTCTATGGACTTTGGTGTGGGAGAGTGAGAAGCTTCCAAAAGGCCGTCAAAACAAATGTATGTTTTTTTAATGTGGGTTTGCTGTGTACATTCTTAACAGCTTATAGTTTTATGACAAAAAAAAACTTACAGCGTTTCCATTGGTCTGTGTCTTGCCTTCATTTCTCTTCCACCTGACAGCTGCCATAACAGCCAGTAAGAGTGAAGCCCCGCCCACAGCCACACCAGCCCCGCCCACAGCCACACCAATGTACCACCACAAACCTGAAGAGAGAAAGAAATAGTATTTAGACACAAAGTTCAGAGACATTTTTAATTAAAAAAGAGACACTTTATCACTCACTAGTTTGTGGTGTTTGACCAGACATCGGTACATTGGTGTTTGAGCTGCTGATGATCTCAGCTGTTGGAGTTGGAGTTGGTGGGTACTCAACTGGACATAAAAAAAAAGTATGACGCCATCACAGACAAGTAATAAAAACACATGGAAACTGAAGTTTGTACAGCACTCCCTGCACCAAAGTCCATAGAGAAAATCAGTGATTTTAACATCACAGCACACAGGAGCTGTTTGATAGTCTGCCACCTCCAAAATAACACATTTGAATTTACGGATGGAGGCGGCAGTGGATCAACAACTCCTCTGTGCTGTGATGTAAAATTGGTGATTTCCTCTATGGGGTTCACCCTTAAACTTCTGATTCATGTCACTTGTATTCAAGTGACTGAACAAGTTCATTATTCTTATACTTATTCTTATTCTTATTCTTATTATTATCATTATTAATAATAATAATTATACAGTTACACACCAAACAAAAATTCTAGTTTGTTTTTATGCTAACTTCCTGTGACGCCTCGAGCGTCTGACTCAAAGTCTCGGTTCTTGAGGGGGAGGAGCCTCAAAACACGTGCGGTTGACTCCGATACAGACACAGAGCTCAGCGTGTTCTCACCTGAGGACGAAGAGCTGAAGGTGAACGTCTGCACGTCTCCACTGTAACCGTTCGTCACTTCACAGATGAAGGACTCCCGATAGTTTGGGTTCCGCTCGAGATAAGAGGTAGAAAATGTGGTGGAACATTCCTCCTGCGATCCCCTCGTGTTTGTACCATTCACGGGCCGGCAGTTCACTGTGGGGTTTAACTCATGACTTGACACAGAGCAGGACAAGATCACCTTATCCTCGTCCTTTTGTTCAGTCACTGGTGAAGAAGAGCAGAATGAACAAAATAAGAACCATTTATTATGCTTATCTAAAAAGACACTCGTAAATACTCACATTTGACAGCAGACAGATAAACCAGAGCATCAATGGGTGGTGTGATCCGCTGACAGTCGTAGCGACCCCTGTCTGCAGTTGTGACTTTCTTTATAACCAGAGAACAGTGCTCTGTGACACTCAGTCTGTGCGACTGATCTTCCCGAAGCTTCCCATTTTCCACCAGATCAAATGTTGCTATCCCAGGACGAGTATGAACCCAGTTAATGCTGCCACATTTATCCCGAGTGAGCTTCATATTTCCACACGGCAACGTAGCTTCATCTCCCTCCTTAATAATCAAGATCAGTGGTCCAAAGGTCTCTACTTTGAAATAAAAAAAGGAAAGGACATGAAAATAAACAAGAATATGCCAACATCTGGATCTGCAGCAAACATTTACAGATATTAGCACATTACATACAGTAATCCTGATCCTTATTTACCACGTTCCCTGTGTTGTTTCTTGAGAAATCCCCAGGATCATTGTATGTTTGTGCTAAAACCACTTTGTGGGAGCTCAAGCAAACCCTGATCTGGCTCGTGTTATGAACCCACCGCGTTGCATTGACACCAGCACACCAAAACAAACAGGGCTGAGCAGCCAGGCTGTGTCCTCAGACCCTGTCCACCTCAAGCAGGTAATGCTGTGTCCATCGCGCCGCGGGATCATTTTGTAAATTTTGTGACACGATTGACGCGGCGGGTACAAGTCGCCGTATTTTAAACAGAAGTAATGGCTGTTTCTTTTTCACCCATCACACAACCTGACGAGTTCCACCGTTTAACTTGAACCGAAGTTCCCGAAGTATCGCTGGAAGAGGCCACTCCCAAATTTAACGGTGAAAGTCGGCCAAGTTGTGTCCGGCTCCGTATGGTGTGTTTCTTCTCTGCAGAAGTTTCCACAAGAGATAAAGTGTCGTACATCTCAGAGTGTTTCCCCCGAGCAGAGTCTGGCCTCTGGCAAGTGCGTGACGTCATCTGGAGAATCTCGACGCTGATTGGCCATCGCATTGTAGTGTCAGCGTGATGTTTTGCAAAAGATGAACAATTTCAACTCGAGAGTCAGACATGACAACTTACCACAAACACCAATCAGCTCCACTGAGGCTGAGTGCCAAATTTGTCATGTGACAAGTTTATATACAAAGTCAAGGCATAAGGCACATATTCGCCATCGACGTCGCGTCTGTCGCACACATTGCGTCTTTTCAAGCACTGCTCTTGTCATGACTTCTGCAAACTCTGCAGAATTCCCCGCCTTAATTCTACAGATTTTCAAAATTCAAATTTAAACACCAACGCCCACCTCCTTGTTCCTTCTCCTGGTGAGGGATGTGAACTGCATGGCTTGACTGAATATTGATATGACCTGTGTCACCGAGTACAAAAAGAGAACACCCAAATGCAGGATGTCAAAGTGACTAAAAAGATTCTTAAATAACACAAACACATGTAGGACGGGCAAAACAAAAAACTAGAAACATCCAAGACCTGGAGCAAAAACTCAGAAGTGTGACCAAGGAAACAACATGGCTGCTGGACAAAACTGAGCAAAGTAAAGTGATTCGCATTAGGAAATAAAACCTGATAATGAAAAACTACAAAATAAAACAGGAAACAAGGAACAGAAAACCAGAGAAACCAAAAAACCCAAGGTAAAGAGCTGACCCCTACTTCACCCTCCCACCAAATTTCTGCATAATCCTGCTGAGAAACTAACTAACTAACTAACTAACTAACTAACTAACTACACCCCACCACAGGGAAAAGAGTACCCTTAAATTCAGTCAAGCTTAATTCTTAAATCTGCCCTGAAAATTGAACGGATTCTTCCTTGACCCAATCCTCCCACAAAGTTTCATGAAGTACTTTTTTCCTTTAATCCTGCAAACTATCAAACCAACACACACACACACACACACAGCTCAGCTGAGTTTGGCAAAAACTACTCTGCCTTATCCTTTGATGCTAAAAAAAGGTGTGGTTAATATTTGACCTGTAAAGTGAAGCTCCAGTGTCAGAAAGAACAAGGTCTTAATCCACTTGATTTCCCTCATCGTGCCTCTGTTTTCCTCTCAGGAGCTCTGACTGTGGTTCTGTGCAATAGAGAAATATAAACTCTCCGTAGAAGAGGAAGTGTAAGACTTCCTCTTCTACTGCATTTTGAGCTTCTTTGTCAATAGCTGAAAGTTTGTAGATGGCGTTCATTCGCGTTCCCTTCACACATTTGCATTGGATCGGAATGTTTGCTGCTTATTTTTGCCATTGGATTATTAATCAGCAACGAAATCAAAATCAGTCGAGTGAGAAGTGGTGGAAAATGAAGTGAGAGCAGAGAATCGTAGATGAGAGGAAGCTGTGGTTCAGTGTGGAAATACAGGACACTGGTGTGTTTTTTCCCCAGATGAGGCAAAGAAAATCAGATACTCAGACTCGACTGATGACCAAACGCTTTACCTCTACAAACACAGAATTCAAGGTTCTTCTGCTGGACGTTTGATCTTCACTGAATTTACTGCTGGACCATGATTTACTGTGCTAGTAAAATGTTGTAGCGAATACAGTGAGGTCAAGGTTACGGCCATTGTAGCACGTAGCATAAAGCCACGTCTAACTTTTATAAACACAGACATGCTGCATACCCACAGAAAGGTCAGAAAACCCGCCCGAAAGCTCATAAGAAAAGATTCTTACGATGACCAAACACCAATTAGGGTTAACCCTAACACAGTTAAAACAGCAATCGATCAAACCAGCAGGTGTAGGAAACACTGTACCAGCGTAAACATTGATGAATGCCACTGGAGAAACAGCAGAACAACCAAGATTCACTGATCTGTTCACTAGAACTTTGAATGAAGAACCTGGAGCACTTAGGCAGTAGAGCTCAGGGTCAGTTTTATTTTTTATGTTCTCCTATCACGAGTCAATGCAGTAGCATTTTCAAAGGGGGACAGCACACAGTTTATGTGGTGACGGGTTGAGGGTTATTCCCCCGCGTGGAGTCAGATCCAGATCGTCCTTGGAGACTCCAGGAGCAGGAGAGAAACGGAAGCGTTGCATGAGGGTGGAGAAGAAGAGGAAGAGCTCCATCCTGGCCAGACTCTCTCCAAGACAAATCCTAAGACCTGTTGACACAGACGGCGATTGAGAAACATCCACGTCACGTGTGTGAATATGTGAACATAAAGAACATAGAGTGAGAAGTTTCCCCATCACACCAACCTGCAGAAAAAGGCATGAAGGCATCTCGCTTGACAAATCTCCCATCTTTGTCCAGGAAGTGGGCGGGATGAAAGGAGCGAGGTTTCTCCCATTCATCCTCATCGTACAGGACAGACATCAACAGAGGAAACACTGTGGTTCCCTGTGCACAATGTTGAATCTTTTCCTCATATTTTTATTTGGAATCCAATTTTTAGTACAATGGGAATTTCAAAAACCATACATGAAAAGACACCAATAATTCAACAGTTTGTCCGGTCTGACCTTCTCAATGAAGAAACCCTGGAAGGTGACGTCTTGGCTCGTCCTGTGAGGCAGTGCCATGGGGGCGATGTTGGCCACTCTCTGTACCTCATGGATGACGGCGTCAACAAAGGGCAGGTTCTTCCTGTCTTCAACCTGCACCTGACGAGTTCCTATCGCCTTGCTCAGCTCCTCCTGGACCTGGTCTGTTGGGAGAGAAGATCTCGCTGCTTGAAATTCTTGCCACTGGTGTGAAAGCTGTGAATGTGTTCAAGTTCCTCACCTTGTATCTCTGGATACTTGGCCATCAGCAGGAGGCCCCACCTTAGTGTTGTTGATGTTGTGTCAGTGCCAGCACCGAAGAGATGAATGACCGTGGTCAGAAGGTTTTTATCACTGTAGTGACAGTTGGTCACTCCAGATTCCTGCACATATGGAAAATTAAATTAACACATTGGATGTGTTAATTTAATTTAAGAGTTGACTTCTTGTTTAAAAAGCTGTTTTTGATGCACTTGGTTAATTTATA
Source organism: Solea senegalensis (assembly GCF_019176455.1). Taxonomy (NCBI): domain Eukaryota; kingdom Metazoa; phylum Chordata; class Actinopteri; order Pleuronectiformes; family Soleidae; genus Solea; species Solea senegalensis. The sequence continues at coordinate 20,074,287 of NC_058037.1, forward strand.
GACCTTTAAATGTATTCACATTCACACTTCCCCACCAGGTTAAAAACACCAAAAGGGCTAGGGTATCCCTGAGCAAGGTACCAAATCCCCATTTTTCCCTGGGGTGCTGTTCAGTGGATGCCCGCTAATCCTAATTCTACAAAGGTTTCTAGAGGATTGGTTTAAATGCAGAGAAGGAATTTCCCCTGCGGGATTGATAAAGGTCATGTGTCCATGTAATGAACTCGGGGCCCTCGAGGTACTGGAACTCAGGAGCTATTTGTTTGTTTTTTAAAGACAATCTGTACAGCTAATAAACTATGATTGATTAGCTGGAACAGGACATTCAAAGTTTACCACAAACAATGACTTTCACATCTCATAAGTGACCGGATTATCAGGCTAAAAGTCACGCAGTGTGAGCCAGCCTGAAGAGTCCAGAAGAAGGGGAAGAAGTTCAGCTCTCTTTCTGGTCTTTCAAGACTTGATTCACATTATGGTATATTAGGGTTACCTACCAAATCCTTAATTTGAAGTGCTGAAATAATAACAATTAAAAAATAAGACATTTGAAAAAAGAACGTTTTGCCGACCTCCAGATTTTGCTTTCGGACCAGAAAGGCGTCCACGAACCCTCTGCACATCTGTGGGTTGAGGGTCTCTTTCAGACGTCTAAACAGTTTTTGGTTCTGCGCAGCGTTAGCATCAGCAGCATCTCTGAATACTTTGTTATTGAACAGTTTACGGCACCATGGGAAGATGTTGTAGAGCTGTTATCAAACCACATCAAATGGAAAAAAACAAAACAACGTCTTCATCAGTGGAACAGGGTGGTCAAAGTCTGAGATTAATAAATGCAATAAATGATACCTGCATTGATGTGGAGCCTGCAGTTTCAAGGTTTTTGTGTGTTCGTTCCACCAGTGATGTAAACTCTGGATCATCATATTCAAATCTACTGCCATAGACCATGGAGCAGATGATATTAGAGACGGCACAGTTCACTGGTACAGTCGTATCAAAAGCCTCACCTGCAACAAAAGTCAACAAATTAAATATACATACGTTTGAGGATTTTTGTTTAAAAATCTGTTTTTAGTGCACTTGGTTAAATCACAGACCTTTAAATTTCTTAAACACTTCTATGAGGTAGTCACATTCCTCAGTGACCTTGTCCTCACAAGCCTTCCTGCCCATTCCAAAATCTCTCAGGTTCATCAAAGCAAAGCGCCTCATTTCTCTCCATGAATCTCCGTTGGACCATAAAACCCCTGAAATCAGTGTTAGAATCTATGATCACACACTTTGTGTGTTTGGACCCTAATAGTTTTGTTAGTAGAAAAGCTCTGTGTTCTTCTTACCATGCCCATCCGCTAGCTCCTTAAATATTTGCGGAGGGTCTCTTTCGCCAAACTCGTCAGCCTTGTTGACAAGAGCCTCTTTCACAGCCTTGTATCCTGCCAGAACCACCACCTTCTTGGATCCAAGGTAGACGGTGAACACTGGTCCATATTTCTTGGAAAGCTGAAGGTAAAGGAGTAATGTCATGAGAGATGGAAGCAGACAACACCACAAACTACCCTATGGGAGACTTATTCCAGCCACATCCTCACCTCCAGGAAGGAATTGTAGGGTCTTTTAAGGTCCAGCTGCAGTAGGTTTCCAAGCAGGGGAAGTGGTTTGGGTCCTGGAGGTTCTTTGCTCTTCCCATCTGAGCTGAAGCTCCAGGTTGAAATAAAATAGACAAGCAGCAGCACCAGCAGAGCCCCCAACAGTGAGCCAGAGCTGAGGGACGACTGGAACAAAACCTGTAATATCCCCATCGTCTGAATACAATCTGCGTCCCTGTCCCTGAGTGTGGTTTGTTTTTCTGAGCTTTGACATAACGACAGAAGCCTTTTGTAGCTGCCAGAGAGGAACAAGTCAACCCACCACAGGAGGGAGGAGAGAATGGCAAAGTTCACCTGCATACATAAGTTAACTCAATTATATCCTCTACTGTGGGTCACTTATTTGCCTTGTTATTGCCTTTTCTTTTATACAATACATTACATACATATACAATACACTATATATACAGTATATATGTTTGTATATGTATATATATATACTTTTTTTTTCAGGTTTATCTCAGAAGAGGAAGAATACATATATACTTGATGACAGTTCAGATATTCATCTCCCATAGATACAAAGCAACCATAGATAATCAAGCATGTCAGCAAATTAAACTTCTCTATAAACGTCTTTATCGTCGTCTTTAGACGTCATAAGAGAGTCCGACTCAAAGGCAGCCGAAACTGCCAATGATTTAGAGAACACCATTTTGGCCAACCTTTGAAACAAGACAAAGTACAGCACATGTGTCTGGTGGCTGTGGAGCAAATGGCAAATCTTGAGGATTCACAATGGGGTTTTAGATTGTTATGGGTGAGTTTGCCACCAGTTGCCACTTGGTCACGTTCTTCATCTTCATTGAATTTATTGGCCAAACTGTTTCATGCTGGTATGACGTCACACGTAAATCAGATCAGGGTTTTTCATTCCAAACTGTACCTTCGTGACCTGACAGAGACACAGTTCAACCACCTTTTATTAAAGCATCGACATGTTAGAAAAAAGTTGAAAAACTAGCTGTAAGTTAATTGACTACCAACCATCACAATGTACCAATGTGGGCCAGCCCATGGTAATCCCAATAGGTTAAGGGCTGGGGTATCTATGAGCATACCTCTTCAAAGACTTCACGTGCTGGTCCCAAGCCTGGATAAGCTGAAAGAGCAGATGTTCCATTGTGGCGACCCCTAGTGATGTAGAACACCCCCCAAAAACCACTTACATACTTGGTGGCCCCTCCTAACTTCTATTCTAGTGACCCATTTCTGAAATAAAGCAATGCTGAGTTAATCAATGGGTCAATTTCTGACCAAAATACTCAGACTCGACTACAATCACACCATGAACTCCAGTATCGTAACTCCTTCACAGGCTATTGTACATTACAGCAAGTTACTCTTTAGGGTCAGGGTATGATGTAGCTATTCCATTTTATTTTGCAGAAATCTTTTGAAGTAAAGGTACGTTACATACCTGAAAAATTTCTACTGTCTACTGTTAGTGAAGCAGGTTTTTCAAAGGGGGACAACACACAGTTTATGTGGTGACGGGCTGAGGGTGAATCCCACGCGTGGAGTCAGATCCAGATCGTCCTCGGAGACGCCGGGAGCAGGAGAGAAACGGAAGCGCTGCAGGAAGGTGGAGAAGAAGAGGAAGAGCTCCATCCTGGCCAGACTTTCTCCAAGACAAACCCTACGACCTGTTGACATGGACAGCGGTTGAGAAACATTCACGTCACATGTGTAAATGTGTGAACCTGTTGAAGGTGTGAAAAGTGCCTGATGACGCAAACCTGCAGAAAAAGGCATGAAAGCATCTCGCTTGACAAATTTTCCATCTTTGTCCAGGAAGTGGGCGGGATGAAAGGAGCGAGGTTTCTCCCATTCATCCTCATCGTACAGGACAGACGTCAACAGAGGAAACACTGTGGTTCCCTGTGCACAAGAAAGGAATTAAAAGGCTTAAAACAAGATAAGATTATATGTCGAGACGGATGGAGACAGCAACATTGAGCTTGTACAGCGAGGTTGGAGTGTGATTTAAAACATAAATAAGCGCCTACAAACGTTTCAGAAAAGACCTTTCTACTGCCCAAAGAAATCTGTTTTTCAGCAGCCTCCAGTGTAGGTGATACAAAGTTGTTCCTGCCTTATATTTTAGCATGTCATATAGTCAAGTTGGAGTAGCTGAAAAAAGAAGAGGTCAGTCAACCAAAGTTATACAATGTTAAAACTTGAAATGTGAAATGTTAATTAGTGTTATTGTATGCTCATATTTTTTTTTTATTTTTAACATAACATGTTAAAATGTGGACAAACCAATGAGACACAAAATTGGATGTCAGTTTTTAGTACAATTTTTGGGTATTTCAGAAAAACAACAACAAATTCACTAACTCAAGTGTGAAAAGACAATAATATTTCAATAGTCTTTCCAGTCTGACCTTCTCAATGAAGAAACCTTCCAGGGTGACGTCTTGGCTCGTCCTGTGAGGCAGTGCCATGGGGACGATGCTGGCCAGTCTCTGTACCTCATGGATGACGGCGTCGACAAAAGGCAGGTTCTTCCTGTCTTCAACCTGCACCGGACGAGTTCCTATCGTCCGGCTCAGCTCCTCCTGGACCTGATCTGTTTGTAGAATAGAAGTTGCTGCTTGGGCCCAATTCCATTTCTCATCTCTACCTCTGCCACTTGCCATCATTAGACCCTTCTGCAGCAAAGTGGAGACACAATGTCTTCATTGCTTAGAACTCTAGTGGACTGATATATGGTATGTGTTGGAGACTGCAAACATGATAAATTGATTCATTTCCTCAGCCACGGAGATTATGTTTTCATCATTTTTTTTGATGGATAGATCTGAATTTGTGATGGGTAGGTTGTTTGGCATGTGTATGCAGCATCAGATACTTTACCTTCAGACCACGTTCAGATGTGTATATCTTAGTGACATCAACAGAGCAAACTATCAAATTGATGCCAGTAAACATATCTCCATTTACCAAAATTGTGGTAAATAGAATACTTCACTTCAAACTCCACTGTCCCAGTGTGGTTTATTTGTCCGCATCGCTGGGCCACACAAATTGCAACATATTGCGAAATACATAACTGTAGATCCTTGGGGGGGGGGGCACAAGCTTGGTGTAGTGGTTAGCACTCTTGGCTAATCCTTTCCCTCCACGTCCAAAAGAAAGACTCATGTGAATGCTTAAAATAAAGGGGTGACATGGGAACTTGTTGTGAAAGCTGCGTCCAAGTTCCTCACCTTGTATCTTTGGATACTTGGCCATCAGCAGGAAACCCCACCTCAGTGTTGTTGCTGTTGTGTCAGTGCCAGCGGCGAAGAGATTCATGACGGTAAACAGGAGGTTCTTCTCGTGGAAGTGACTGTTGGTGACTCCAGATTCCTGCACACGAGGACAAATCACAACAATCAATCAAACACATGAGATAGGTCGCTTTATTTTGAATCAATCATTTTATGTTATCTTGAATTGTACTTTTCACAAGGGAGGACGTACTGACCAACAATAACGATCATGGTCATGTGATCATGTGATGCAATCCTGGCCTTTAGAGCACCGGAATTACGAAGCTTTTAAGCGCTTTGTTAAAATTGTCAGAGAAAGATTATTTTTGTTTTTACAAGGTACAATGGCCTTGACCTTCAAAGACAGCATGAGCCCTCCAAACAGCCACAGAAGTGTTTATAGTAGGTGTGATATGCACATAGGTATGCTCCTGACGACATACAAAGATGAAGATAAGCAAGTCTGTCGACAAAGCTCCTCCCCAAGAACTCAGACGATCAACCAAAGATCAGTATTCTAGTCAAGACCACACTAACAGGACGAAAACTAGAATGAGCTCAAGACCAAAACTATTAAGGACTGAGACCACGGTGGGGCATATACACCATATATACAGTGGACAGTGGACAAGTCTCGGTCTTAACCTGGTCTCTGCCTGCCTTTGTCCTGATCTTAGTACAGGTCTGGTCAACTGCAACACGACAGATCTACCACAATTCCATGACAACGTCATCATGATGAACCATTTGATTTTGAATGCACCATCCACAGCATCAAACATGTCACTCTCTTATGTTTCTATGGTAACCCAGTCTGGACAAACCAAATCAAAAATGGTCTCTACAGAGGACACTTCATAGTTTTGTATTTCATACTCATACCCACATCTCAATGAACATTAATGACTGTCCTGTTGAGGCCAGAGTTATTCTTTTGTAAAGGGTCAATCTGCATAACTCATCAGTGATTTGCTCATGTAGTTTGAAAATGGTTCTCTTTCAGATCACATGATCTCCCCCCTAAAGTTTGAAAATGTGAACTTAATACCAAAGAACAAAGTAGTCAATTTGCCAAAAAAAGTAATGGTTTATTTACTGACCTCCAGATTTTGCTTTCGGACCAGAAAAGCGTCCACGAACCCTCTGCACATCTGTGGGTTGAGGGTCTCTTTCAGCTGACTGAACAGCTCTAAGTTCTGCTTCGAGTTGGCATCAACAGATTGGTTGAATTTCTTGCTAAGAAACAGTTTACCTAACCACGGGAACATGTTGTAGAGCTGTTTAAAAAAAGAACTTAACTTAATCAGGTCACTGGAAAAAATAGGTCAGTCGAAGGTTAAAAATACAATAAATGATACCTGCATTGATGGGGAACCTGCAATCTGGACGTTCTGGTTTGTTCGTTCCACCAGTGATGTAAACTCTGGATCATCATATTCAAATCTGCTGCCATAGACCATGGAGCAGATGATATTAGAGACGGCACAGTTCACTGGTACAGTCGTATCAAAAGCCTCACCTGCAACAAAAGGAAACAAATTAAATACACATACTTTTGAGGATTTTTGTTTAAAAATCTGTTTTTAATCCACTTGACCTTTAAATTTCTTAAACACTTCAACGAGGTAGTCACATTCCTCAGTGATCTTGTCCTCACAAACCCTCTTGCCCATTCCAAAGTCTCTCAGGTTCGTCAAAGCAAAGCGCCTCATTTCTCTCCATGAATCTCCGTTGGACCATAAAACCCCTGAAAGGAAGTCTAATGAACACAGTAGGCAAAGGAAGACGATGTAAAAAAGCTCTGTGTTTTGCTTACTACTTCTTACCATGTCCGCCCCCTTGCTCCTTAAATATTTGCGGAGGGTCTCTTTCGCCAAACTCGTCAGCCTTGTTGACAAGAGCCTCTTTCACAGCCTTGTATCCTGCCAGAACCACCACCTTCTTGAATCCAAGGTAGACGGTGAACACTGGTCCATATTTCTTGGAAAGCTGAGGGTAAGGGAGTAATGTCATGAGAGATGGAAGCAGACAACACCACAAACTACCTTACAGGAGTGCCACTCCATCCACATCCTCACCTCCAGGAAGGTATTGAAGGGTCTGTCACGATCCAGCTGCAGCATGTTTCCAAGCAGGGGAAGTGGTTTTGGTCCTGGAGGTACATTGCCCTTCCCGTCTGAGCTGAAGCTCCAGGTAGAAATAAAATAGACGAGCAGCAGCACCAGCAGAGCCCCCAACAGTGAGACAGAGCTGAGGGACGACTGGAACACAGCCTCAAATATCCCCATCGTCCCCGGTTGTGGAGCGTTGACATAACGACAGAAGCCTTTTGTAGCTGGAACAAAACTCAGCCCACTACAGGAGGGAGGAGAGAATGGAAAAGTTCACGCACATACAGTGAATGAGTAAACCTTTGTTTGAGCTGCTATCTTATGGTCACACGTGACGTAATAACACATAGATGTTTAAGTAGGATCATAAAGCGAGAGTAGTTTAGTGTGTGCTGATGTTGCAAGAATAAGTGTTGTAACGCACACACACACACATACAAAGAAAACTTTGCCCCAGTCACTATGGCAAATATTTATCTCATTCTGTTGCAGTGAAAAATGACTATGGGGTGAAAGTTCATGAAACTGTAATAAACTTAAAACTTCATATTGTGAGAATTTGTGTTGAAAGAAATCACTTTTTTTTTTACTCAGTTACATTTTACAGTATATCACAAAAGTGAGTACACCCCTCACATTTCTATAAATGTTTAATTATATCTTTTCATGGGACAACACTGAAGAAATGACACTTTGCTACAATGTTAAGTAGTCTGTGTACAGCTTGTATAACTGTCCATTCAAAATAACTCGACAAACAGCCAATAATGTCTAAACTGCTGGCAACAAAAAAGTGAGTACACAGTGAAAATGTCAAAGTTGGGCTCAATTAGCCATTTTCCCTCCCCGGTGTCATGTGACTCGTTTGTGTTCCAAGGTCTCAGGTGTAAATGGGGAACAGGGTGTGTTAAATTTGGTATTATCGCTCTCATACTCCTCATACTGGTCACTGGAAGTTCAACATGGCACCTCATGGCAAAGAACTCTCTGAGTTGCTCTACATAAGGATGGCCAAGGCTATAAGAAAATTGCCAACACCCTGAAACTGAGCTGAAGCACGGTGGCCAAGACCATACAGTACAACGGTTTAAGAGGGGAGTTTCTACTCAGAACAGGTTGAAAGGGTGGAGGGTCAGTCTGTCAGTGCTCATATTGGTCTGTATGGCTGTCGTCCCTCTTCTAAAGTTGATGCACAAAAAAGCCCGCAAACAGTTTGCAGAAGACAAGCAGACTAAGGACATGGGTTACTGGAACCATGTTCCTGTGGTCTGATGAGACCAAGATCAACTTATTTGGTTCAGATGGTGTCACACGTGTGTGGCGGCAACCAGGTGAGGAATAAAAGACAAGTGTTTCTTGCCTACAGTCAAGCATGGTGGTGGGAGTGTCATGGTCTGGGGCTGCATGAGTGCTGCTGGCACTGGGGAGCTACAGTTCACCGAGGGAACTGTGAACATGTACTGTGAAATACTCAAGCAGAGCATGATCCTCTCTCTTCGGAAACTGGGCTGCAGAGTAGTATTCCAGCATGATAACGACCCCAAGAACACCTCCAAGACGACCACTGCCTTGCTAAAGCCTTGCTAAAGAAGCTGAGGGTAAAGGTGATGGACTGGCCGAGCATGTCTCCACACCTAAACCTAATTTGGAATTTTTCACTTAGGGGTGTACTCAATTTTGTTGCCAGCAGTTTAGACATTATTGGCTGTGTGCTGAGTTATTTTGAATGGACAGCAAATTTTCACTGTTATAATTAAGTTGTACACTGACTACTTAACATTGTAGCAAAGTGTCATTTCTTCAGTGTTGTCCCATGAAAAGATATAATTAAAAATGTATAAAAATGTGAGGGGTGTACTCACTTTTGTGATATACTGTATATATATTTGTATGCTCTTATCAAAGGTTGTTCAACCACCTTTTATTAAAGCATCAAACGTTAACTGATTGGAAAACTAGTTGGTTGTCATCACCATGTACCATGGCCGCGTGGAAAGGGAACCTGGCTTGTAACTGCAGGGTCACCGGTGTGGTACCTCTGGTCCCAAGTCTGGATAAACTGAAAGGAGTTTAAAGAGCAAATGATCCACTATGGTGACCCCTAGAAATGGAAAAGCCCAAAAAAGAAACCCTTGCCATGGACTGATGTAATCATCCATCCATGGCGGCCCCTCACAACTTCTATCCCAGTTAATCAGTGGATCAATTTCCTACCAGATACAACCACTACAGACTCAACTACCATCACACCACGAACTCCAGTATCATAACTCCTTCACAGGCCACTGCACATTATCCAATTCACTTATGAAGCACATTTAAATATAGCATTGTTGACCAAAGCGCTGGACATTTAAGGAAACAGAGCACAACTCACATACTGAGAGCCACTTTCTCCTCAATAACACTTTATTTTACAAAAAAAAACTTTTTGAAGTCAAGAGGGAACTCAATTTGACGGCTGAAAAAGAAAAAGATAAAGAAAAAAAAAGAAAAAGAAAAAGAAAAAGAAAAAGAAAAAGAAAAGTTTATAACTGGGACATGGGTTTTTTTTTTCCGAATGCAGAAGCATTTTCAAAGGGGGACAACACACAGTTTATGTGGTGACGGGTTGAGGGTTAATCCCACGCGTGGAGTCAGATCCAGATCGTCCTTGGAGACTCCAGGAGCAGGAGAGAAACGGAAGCGCTGCAGGAGGGTGGAGAAGAAGAGGAAGAGCTCCATCCTGGCCAGACTCTCGCCGAGACAAATCCTACGACCTGTTGACACGGACAGCGGTTCAGAAACATCCACGTCACGTGTTTGAATACGTGAACATGAACATAGAGTGAGAAGTTTCCCGATCACACCAACCTGCAGAAAAAGGCATGAAGGCATCTCGCTTGACAAACTTCCCATCTTTGTCCAGGAAGTGGGCGGGATGAAAGGAGCGAGGTTTCTCCCATTCATCCTCATCGTACAGGACCGACGTCAACAGAGGAAACACTGTGGTTCCCTGTTCACAAGAAAGGAATTAAGTCGCTTAAAATTGCAGAGCTTAACATTTAAATATAAATGATGTCAAACAAGTTCACACAGTGTTGATTAAGTGCATCAACTCTGCATGACTCCCTCAGTGTTTAGATCTCGTGTCACCCGGCGACATTCCCGCACTGCACACAGGAAGGGAGTGACAGACGCAACAGCAACAATGAGCTAGTAAAGTGAGACGACCGCGCAAACAGTTTGAAAACACAAAGAAGCTCGACCATGAAAAGTTTAGGGAGTGAATTCTACTGCTCAAAAGAACCCGGCCATTCAGCAGTTTTGTCTGCCCATCCCTGCTCTGCTGCTGCATACACACAAACGCTCCCTCAGTTGGGTCTGATCGTTTTGCTTGACAGAGCCCGTTTTCAGATGAATGACGCAGCCATATCCAGACTTCAGAGTAGTGCTGCTATAGACAATAACTTTTCAAAGTTCACAACTAATCAAATGTTTATCACAAAGACATTTCGAAGGAAATAAGTAGTTGTTTTAACTTTGACAGTTCCACCATGGCTCGACTCAAATCTAATCCATTTTTTTTTGCTTTTTCATCCGCGATGGAACCTGGTACCTGGTGTTTTTTTTAGGACCTGCTCGGATAAGACTCCAAGCGAGCTGTTGATGTGAAATGTGACATCAACAGACTGCTGGCAACTGATTGGTCAGAGAGTGTCGTCACTGGAAGAGTCATGAGCACGACGACCGACACGAGAATCGAAGAGAACAAAGCCAAACTGTAAATCAGTTAAAAAGACTTAAAAATCCCTTAAAATATGTGTTCATCTCCAACATTTAGCAAAGGAAATGTCTAAAATGTCCATATTTAACAGAGGAGTCTGGTGTATTTAGCGATGTCGCTGCTGAAAGCCGGCGATCATGAGCTGAATCCCAACCCGTTCAGTGGTATTTCAGTTCAGTGACTGTGTCAGAGCATAGAAAGAAATAGAGGTGGAAGAGGAATTTATACAGAGTTTAATATGTCTGTCCAGTCTGACCTTCTTAATGCTGTAACCATTGAAGGTCACGTCTTGGGTCGTCCTGTGAGGCAGTGCCATGGGGACAATGTTGGCCAGTCTCTGGGTCTCATGGATGACGGCGTCAACAAAGGGCAGGTTCTTCCTGTCTTCAAGCTGCACTGGACGAGTTCCTATCACCCTGCTCAGCTCCTCCTGGACCTGGTCTGTGGATAGAGAAGATGTTGCTGCTTGGGCCCAATTCCATTTCTCTCTTGTCAGGAAACGTCTTCCACATCTGAGGAGTCTAGTGCACCAGTTTATGGTATGTTCAAGAGACTGCACCAGATCGACTTAACTGTAGCCTTTTGACAACCAACTTCAGCTATGAGCTTTATGGCTGATCTGGGAAATACTTCATACCTTCCGTTTGAATTGTGTCCCTCAAAAGTCTCAGTTTGACCTTACACTTCACCAGACCCCACTACCTCAATGAGAATCTGAACAATGCAAACGGGGGTGGGGGGTTAGGGCTAAGGGTTAAGGAGTGTACGCGTGTCCAAGTTCCTCACCTTGTATCTTTGGATACTTGGCCATCAGCAGGAAACCCCACCTCAGTGTTGTTGCTGTTGTGTCAGTGCCAGCGGTGAAGAGATTCATGACAGTAATCAGGAGGTTTTTATCGTGGAAGTGACTGTCGCCGACTCCAGATTCCTGCACATAACGACGAATCAGAACAATCAATCAAACACACGAGCTATGTTGCTTTATTTTGAATGAATAACTAATCATACCTCCTCATGCAGTTTTCTTACTTGCACACTTGTGAGTCTACTTTTTAAGTGGGAAGACGCACTGATCGGTCACTGATCGGTTGTGGTCATGTGATGATTTGGTGCAATCGTTATGTGGAGAAAATCATGTGGGTAGCTAGGCTTAAGAGTCCAGAGGAAGGGCAGAAGTCGAGTTCTCTTACTCTTATTTCATTTGAAATAATAATAATAATAATAATAATAATAATAATAATAAAAAGAAAGTTGTGGTACATTTGCTGACCTCCAGATTTTGCTTTCGGACCAGAAAGGCGTCCACGAACCCTCTGCACATCTGTGGGTTGAGGGTCTCTTTCAGTCGACCGAACAGCCGTACGTTCTGGTCGATGTTGGCGTCTAGAGCTTCATTGAATTTCTTGTTATAAAATAACAGTTTACCCAACCATGGGAAGGTGTTGTAGAGCTGTTGAAAAAGATATATATAGACAACATCTTAACTCAACTTAATCAGTTGAGTGGAACAATTTGGTCAAAGTCTAAGGTCTTAATGTCTTAATGAAATACCTGCATTGATGCAGAGCCCGCAATCTGGACGTTCTGGTTTGTTCGTTCCACCAGTGATGTAAACTCTGGATCATCATATTCAAATCTGCTGCCATAGACCATGGAGCAGATGACATTGGAGACGGCACAGTTCATTGGCGCAGTGGTATCAAAAGCTTCACCTGCAACAAAAGAAAACAAATGGGAAATTAAAAAAAAGATTTTATACTTTTGAGGATATCTTGTTTCTTCTTTTTTAAATCATAGACCTTTAAATTTCTTAAACACTTCAACGAGGTAGTCACATTCCTCAGTGATCTTGTCCTCACAAGCCCTCTTGCCCATTCCAAAATCTCTCAGGTTCGTCAAAGCAAAGCGCCTCATTTCTCTCCATGAATCTCCGTTGGCCCAGACAACCCCTGAAAGGACGTATAATGAACACAGTAGGCGAAGGAAGACGACGTAGAAAAGCTCTGTGTTTTGCTTACTTGTTCTTACCATGTCCATGAGACGTCTCCTTAAAGATTGGTGGAGCGTCTCTTTCCCCAAACTCGTCAGCCTTGTTGACAAGAGCCTCTTTCACAGCCTTGTATCCTGCCAGAACCACCACCTTGTTAGATCCAAGGTAGACGGTGAACACTGGTCCATATTTCTTGGAAAGCTGAGGGTAAGGGAGTAATGTAATGAGAGATGGAAGCAGACAACACCACAAACTACCTTACAGGAGACCAACTCCAGCCACATCCTCACCTCCAGGAAGGTATTGAAGGGTCTATCAAGGTCCAGCTGCAGCATGTTTCCAAGCAGGGGAAGTGGTTTTGGTCCTGGAGGTTCATTGCCCTTCCCTTCTGAGCTGAAGCTCCACGTAGAAATAAAATAGACGAGCAGCAGCACCAGCAGAGCCCCCAACAGTGAGCCAGAGCTGAGGGACGACTGGAACACAACCTCAAATATCCCCATCGTGTACCTGCCTGAGTTTGGTTTTCAGTGTATTGACATACGGACAGAGGCCTTTTGTAGCTGCCAGAAAGACACAAAACCCAACCCACGACAGGAGGAGGAGAGAATGGCAAAGGTTACCCACGTACCCATTCAAGCACTGTCATGATAGGATGTTAAACTGCACCATCATTATCAAATCAATGATTAAACAAATATCAGTGACTTTAATATCAACTGCAGACTGGGCAACTCTTATCTTTATGGACATATGTCTCTATGAGGATTTAGGATCAGAAAACTAGAGTGTGCAGAGATTGCTGTAGTGCTGGAATAATACACCACACACACACACACAGGGAACTATGTCCCACTTACTATGGTAAATGTTTGTCTCATTTTGTTTTTGGGAAAATCAATTTGGGGTGAAAAGTCATGACATTGTAATACATTAAAACATTCATCCTGTGAGTCTTTTTAATTATTATTTATTTATAATTATCATGTACAAGCGTAGACTTTAAGTTATGTCAAAGCTGTGCAACTTGGGATGCACTCAATTCAACCTGTTGTGATACTCACTGCACTGTTTACTTCCAGATTATCACACATGTAATAGCTAACAGAGGACTAGAGGCATTTAACAAACATGGACAAAATATGGCACTGTGGTGTTACCAAACATCTGCAAAAATGGGCGTTAGCCCCCGATGCGCGATCATTTTGACATGGTTGCAATGAATTATCAACTGCTTCAACATGTGTGCAGGTGAATTCAAGAGGGGTAGAGAAGGCCTTGAAGATGACCCAAGGTCTGGACATTCTGCCACAGTCACCACCCATGAAAACATTGGTGTTCACCACACAGTGATGGATGACAGACAGTTAATCCGATAGCCAATCCTGTGAAAGCATCTCCCGTGAAGGAGTGGAGAACATTGTGCACAACAAAATTGGCATCCCACAGGTTTATGCCCAGTGGGTGCCACAGCTTTTGGCCCCTAAGCAAAAGTACACCAGGCTGGTGTCGCAGGAGAACTTGGCACTCTTTGAAGCAGATCCAACTGGTTGAGTCTTGGGTCCACGACTCCAGGCCAGAGACAAAAGGTAGTCCATGCAGTGGAAATATCTGCTGTTGAGGACTTTCAAAATGACTACTACAAACAGTTCATGTTGTGGTGTTTCCAAATATCTGCAAAAATAGGGGTTAGCCCCCCCAAGAACAATCATTACGTGGAGAACTTGACACGTTTTGAAGCAGATCCAATTATGCCTCTGTCTATGAGGGCTTTGGGTTGGAATGGAACCTGTCTTAGCTGGTTCTGGTTGCTATTCTCGAGGATTGGGACGTTGACACAAAACGTCTTTGTGGTGCTGTCATTGAACTAAAGTAGGAAACATGAGTTTAATACAACATCATTTATTTATTTTTGTCTGGTTTTGTGAGACAGAAGTTATGATTGAAGGTTTAGCTGAACAATCATGATCATGTTGTTGTTGTTGTTATCAAACCTCAAAGTGATTTTATTGAGTCATTGGTTTGCCATAAAAATAGCTGTGCTCATACACACATTATGTAGTTGGTCTCATTTTTGTATTTGCAGAAGACAGAACCAAAAAAAACTAATCAACTAACTGTGGTTGACCAAAGAGTCTATTTTCACAGTTTCCCTTTCTTTGTGACCTGCGGCGGCGGCTGCTGCTGTTAATGCAGCTGCTGTTGCTGTTGCAGCTGTGGCGGCGGCTGCTGCTTTTAATGATAATGTAGCCCAGTTTTCCCACCCACTTTTTAAAGATTGCACACTTTCATGACTTTCATGACCCAAATCACAGTGTAAATTTTGACGAGAGCAAATTTTGTACATTGTTCAAATTTTGTACATTGTTCAAATTTTGTACATTGTTCAAATTTTGTACATTGTTCAAATTTTGTACATTGTTCAGATTTTGTACATTGTTCAAATTTACAACCATTTGAATCTGTACACGAATCATTTTCCTCAGACGTTTAGTAAAACATCATTTTATGCACGTTACATAAATCTTAGCTCTGTAGTTCTATAAACATGTCAGAACTGTCTTGTCTAAACTTAGAACTTGATACTTTCTCTTTCTCACCACCCCCTTGTCCTTTCTCTCCCCCCTTTCTGTCCCCTTTCCCCCATTTGTCCTTCCACCCCAACCTGTCTAGGCAGATGGCTGCACGCCGGGTTCTGTCAGAGATTTCTTCTTCTGTTAACCTTTTAACAGAAGAAGAAATCTCTGACAGAACCAGTTGTTTCCTCTCCACTGATACCGAGTGCTTGTTCATTGTGTGAACTGTTGGGTTTCTCTGCTCGACAGTTGAACTGAATTGTCAAGAAATGCTAGTGACGGACAGATTCTCTTTGCGGCAGCAGTGTCATGTGGTCTGAGTGAAACCATTCAACCCATGAGATAAACAGAGTTTTAAGAGAGTGATACGCCACAGGTGTCATATCGTTTTCTATTTACGTGAGAATTTTTGTCACCATGGAGGTCAGAAATGTGGTTGTCTCACTGACAACATCTTAGCCTTAACTGGTAAAACACAGACTTTCTCAGGTTTATTTTATCTCAACATGCTTTAAACAGAAGTTTGTAAACCACTCTCTCTCCCACATTTGGAAAAAAAAATCATGAATTATTCCTTCAAAATAAGAGACACCAAATTTTGCTTGTGGCAAATGTATAAGAAGTGTGCACACACTTATGAGTGTGTGAGGTGAGTGTGTGTCACTCACCTTTGCCTTTCTAAGTCCTGGCCAATGATAAACTTTACTGGACCAGTGTGATTGCTCACCTCATTACATAATGCAACACGAGCCAAGTGAGGACAAAGGTGCACTCAGGTTTTATATTAAACCTGTAAGTCCTGTAACTCAGTTCTCTGTGGGACAGCTATACAGTCGTGTCCCGGTGGACAGGTCCCGTGTGTTTATCAAAGGAGAAAATGTTTTTAAATCACACTTTTGTATTTTTGTGTCAAGTGTTATGCTGATGATGTTGTTGTTTTTGTCTTTGTGGTTATGATCGTGCCAAATGAGTTTTTGTTAGTTTGCTTGTCTCAATGTGACTGAAATAAAGGTTATATATTATATTATATTATATCACAATATGTTATATTATATTATATTATATTTCATTACATTATATTAGATAACATTATATAACATTACATTATATCATATTATATAACATTACATTATATTATGTAAAATATGCTTTCTTCTATGTAGTTAACAAGCGCCTCCTTTACTGTCTTTACGTTGACCTGTCTGTCAGTCCATGTCTCACAAAGAAACATTCTAACGTTACATGTATGATTGAAACAAAGAGTGTAGACACTGTAGACAAACACAAGGTCTTTACCTCTGTGAATGTCCTCTGAGGTTTTATTGTGGTCCAGCTGCAGCAGGTTCCCGAGCGGAGACGTGGCCTGGAAAGTTCTTACTGCTGTCCTGAGATCTGGACCTGGTGATGAGGACCAGGAAGGTAACAGGGAGACAGAAGAGAATGACAAGAGGGAGAGCTCTGACGTCTCTACTGTGGGGATGAAGAAGTGATGAAGGAACTAAATATAAGTAACATTTACCCTTTTCTTTGCAATCAAAACATTTTTGTGCTAAAAAAAACATGATCATGTTCTAGTTCAGGTCAGTGTGACATGAGGTCACACGTTCTTCAATAATTCTTTAAAAAGCCCAATAACAATGTTGATAAAACTCGGCGGAGCAAGGAAGCGGCAGCAAGGAGGTTAGGCGGGAGTACAGAGTTCAGTGGAAAAATGTTCTGCGACATATGTAAAAAAGTGAATACTAGCAACGGATTTGTCCGAGGATGCACGAACATGCAGAAATCAGCATTAACTGACCACAAAAGTAGCCACAGCCACCTTGAGGCTTCGAGGGTGCTCAACCAGAGTGGCTATGATTAAGCATGTGGAGAAATCACAGGTTGCCTGCAACGAGGCATTAAAAACACAACTTAAGTTTGTGCTACATATGGCTAAAACAAACACCCCGAGCCACCTGTATCCTGACCTGATAAATCTCTTACAGTCTGCCGGCTGTCCAAACTTTAACAGTGCACACACATACACCCATCATGAGACAGTCAGTCAGATGGAGGAGGCCTTAGCGGAGACCATAACCAGTGATATTGATGACCGCATCGCCAACAGCAGATATGTTGGAATAATAGTAGATGAAACCACTAATATCACAGTGGATAAAATGCTAATCACATACCTGACACTTCAACAGAAAGCATCACAGCAAAAATAAACTTACATCAGCGAGGATCTCACCTGGTCTCACAATGCACAACAGAGGATTAAAAAAGCATGTCATCCAAAATTCTCAGCAACTTCTACAGATGCATGGTCGAATGCATCCTCACCAGCTCCGTCACAGTCTGGTATGGAAACTGCACTGTCCAAGACAAGAAGGCCCCTCCAAACAGCACAGTCCATCTCTGGAGCAGCCTTCCCCTCACTTCAGGACATTTACTCCACCAGGGCCACAAGAAGAGCACACAACATCATAAAAGATGTAAAGATTTACATTACACATTACCACACACCCCACATACCTTTACACCTCAGCCCCCCCACACACCCGCAACACTGAACTGCCGACATCACTTCACACACACTGCTGCTGTTAAAAACCCAAATAATTGTGCAATATTGTCCGACTTCTTGCCTTACTATAGATCTGTTTTAAGATTCTATTTCTGTTTTTTATACTTAAGTCAAATATTTAGTCTAAGTTTATATTTAAACATGGGTATATATTTTTAGTCTGCACATTTAGCCTTGATTTTATTCTAGTTTTTTTAATGATATATTTTTTTAGTGTTTCGGAGCAACCACTTGGTGTCACTAGAGTGTTGGGTTCTCCTATGTGTTTGTATGTTACCTCTGAATTAAGTGCAGTAAACGTGGCTACAAGCCTTGACTAGACTGAGTCTCAATGCATCTCTTAGCTATATAGAACAAACACAACAGTAGTGATTATGGGGAACATGCAAATTAAGAATTTCATTGTTTAGTGTGACAGTCTATTTTAAGTGAGCCACAGCCAACATCTGAAGAAGATCATGAGCTGGACGACTGAGAACCTTCACCAACCGCAGCTTCCAAGAATAATAATAATAATAATAATAATAATAAACGCACTTAGATGGAATTCTTTTGGTTGTGATATACAACTTCACCCATAGATGCCACTAAATCCTACACACTGGGCTTTTTAAAATCAGTCTCTTGCTATTTTTACCTTACATTTTTTACTTTTTTACTTTACAAACCGTGGCAAAAGTGGAATGTGTGCGTTCTGTAGAGGCGGAGGCAAAGTTCTCACCCAGCTGTGGGGAGATGATGGTCTGTAACACAGTAAGTGTGCAGGTCAGTGTGACACGAGATCATAGATTCGTTCATGAAATGCAAATTTCACTGTAACAAGTTGTTTAAATGTTAGAGAAGTTCTATTCAAGAAAACTTGAATAGAACACTGACAAGTAATTTTTTTGTGTTATTGTGTGTAACTTAGTGCCTAGCCAAGTCTTTGTTAACCCTAATACTAACAATCGCTAACATTAACAACAAGTACCGGTGTCATATCAGTGCTACCACTGGGGTCGCTACATTAAGAAACACTCCTATGGGTCATATTTTCTTCTTTGTCGCTTCTGTAGCTTCGTAAAAGAAATCTCAACTTTTTTTCTCCCCCTAACTTTGCCTGAGGATAAGAAACTTAATGTTGCCATCGTCCATTTCTGCAGAACAATCATTAATGTGAGCTCACGCTTCCGCAGTTAATCCGTTATTAAAGTCATGGCCAAGCACAGATGTTAAACACTAACACACATCACTGACAGTCTTCAGTGATGTGAAGCGCGTCAGACATTCGGTCGCTCCGTGAGAACCTGACATGTCGAATCACTGTGATGATTAACATTTATCGTGATGTCTTACAATGATTCACCGCTTCATGATGCGGCTCCACCTTCTACACGTAGAGCCACTCACGTTCACCTGACGTCTGTTTGAGACATGGAGACGCCTGGTGCTTTCTTCGTCTCCCGGTCAGGGGCTGCTACCGTCCTCCTCCTCCTCCTCCTCTCCACCGTCTCCACCTCCAGGTCCAGCTTCCAGGATGGCAGGAGGCGTCCTCCAGGACCCAGACCACTTCCCATGCTCGGAAACCAGCTGCAGCTGGACCACAAGAAACCTCAGAAGACATTCATGGAGGTAAAGACCTTTTTCTCATCCACACTCCTGCTGCTTCTGCTCTGTGTAACACAACAGTGTGTCCTTATGTCAGTGGTCCAAGGAAAACGGATCAGTGTTCAGAGGCTTTATGGGACAGAAAAAAGTGGTGGTGTTGTCGGGATTCAAGGCGGTGAAGGAGGCGCTCGTCAACTACGCAGACGAGTTTAGAGGAAGAGACCAGAAGCGGATTGTACATGAATATAATCAGGGGCATGGTGAGTGGTTATTGATAATGTCTTATCATATTTAAAGGTAGCAAATGTATTCTTATAAAGAAGAAGAAAAACAGATGAGTCTAGTTGTTCAAGCTTCCAGTCGCATCCGGATATGGAGGACCCCTCCTGTAGGGGAAATATCACCTTTGTGTCACCTTTATTTTGAAAGGGAAGTCACACTGAGACTCTTAAAAGTGAGACCTAGCCAAGACCGGATCACTTTGCCACAGAAACAACATCGTCATCAGCATAACAAGAGACACAAAAACACAAAAGATGATCTAACGGTTAACTTTAGGGGCCCTGGACGCCCGAAATAAATATAATCTCACACTGAGGGAGCGAATGCTAATGTACGACATGTCAAAGAAAGTTCAACAAAAGTCTCTGCAATGTCGTCTTTTTCTGTGTGGCTTCGACACTCACCGAACAACATCATCAGAGTGATACGTGGTTCCCCAAGCTATGGGTTGTGGGCCCCGTTGAGTAGAGTCCAGTAGAAATTACAGCAGAAATTACCAAACTATCAACTAATTGTTGCAGCCCCGCTGCAGTCATAAATTCTCCACTCATTGTGTTTTTAATCCATCGCATTGACGACGCCAACAACAAACAGAACCTGCAGATGTTCAGCCGTCTGAAAGAGACACTCGTCCTCAGACGTGCAGAGGCTTCGTGGACGCGTTCCTGGTCCAGAAGGACAATCTGGAGGTCGGAAAAACACACAAGGATCTAATCTTGTGACGTTGGCGTAAAATACAGTTTTAAAAACTGGGAAACTGTCACTCCAACTCTGTGATTGACTTCCAGACAAACCAGAGATATTACACTGGTTGCAAATAAGAAATAAATAAAAAATGTTTGGGCCCTTAAAACATATGCTGCGACCCGTTTGTGGGTCCCGACCCAGTGGTTGGGAAGCACCGATCAAAAGGATTCAAAACTAATGAAAAAATTGGCCTCGCCTTTGCAACATTAAAGATGAACGTATTTCTGAACTTTCAAACCGACATCCTCGGATAACTGCAGTGACGTGTGGTCACCTGCAGGGGTCAGTGGCTTTCAGGCAAACTATTAACATACATTTGTATAAAAAATATTCCTGTAGGATTCTTGTTTGAAAAGTTAAGCCAAGAAAGTAGAATGAACATAGCAATGAACCACCAGGGGGCGACGCTGCTGGTTGTTATAATAATACAGGAATTCTGTGACTTTAAAACTTTTAAACAAATCTCCCACGGCCCATCTGTGGATCACTGATCACTGAAAACAAACAAGAAAAATGAATGGAAAAAAATAATTGGCCTCACCTTCATGACGTTAACCTCCAACATATTTCCAAACTTTCAAACTGATTGAAAATTGACGTCCTTGGGTAACTGCGATGACTGGTCGTTCCCCTTCCAGTAACCAAGATTACGCTGAAGAAAATTCAGCGTAATGGAATTAACAGCAAATAATAAGAGAAAAAAACAATATAACAGTCACAGACTATGAAGCGAGGCAGCACACAAGTTGTTGACATGAACAAAAGGACACTTTCTTGATGAATCTATTCGTCCATGAAATGTCAGAAAAGTTTGTGGACAAACCTGTGCATTTATTTGTTTTATGGAGCAAAAAAACCCTGAAAATATTCACATTTAAGAAGCGGTTTTTATAGTTGCTATAAAAAAGTGACTGAAACCAGCTGAAAGACGTAGGAAAAGATGGCGACCAAATGGCAATGATATTATTATTAAAATAATAACAAAAACAATAACAATAATAGTAAGAATAAAAATAGGACAATCGTTGGAAATGCTGAGTCAGCATTTATTAGGGTCAGCTCATAAAAGTAAAACAACTAAGAGGAAAAACCTCTTAAAAGAAAATGTAGTGCAAAAGTTTCTTTAAAGATAAAATGACTTAAAATGACCTGATTTAAACTCTAAAAGGGACAAAACTGTTGACCGTAAATGTGTCCGCTGTGACCGACACACTTCAATAAGCAGGACTTAAAACAACCACTAGATGGCAGCATGTATGTGCCCATATGTAGTCAGAGCTCTATGTCGATGATACCTCATCATAACTATACTTCTCAAATACACAGGGCAACACACATTTGTACAGTTTTCTTTTTAATCACTTCTATGCAGATGATACCTAACGATATCCCTCACATACAGGGGACAGCACAAAGCTTATGAGCTGGAGGGCACAGGGTTAAGCCCACACAAGGGCTCAGATCCATTTCATCTTCGGTGAGTCCAGGCGCGGGAGTGAAGCGGAAGTGTTGCAGGAGTGTGGAGAAGAAGAGGAAGAGCTCCATCCTGGCCAGACGTTCTCCGAGACAAGCCCTGCGACCTGTTCAGGAGAAGGCCAGTGATGAGAAACACTGCAGAGGTGAACGCCGTCAGGCGCTGACCATACTCCAGCAAACAAACCTGCAGAAAAAGCCATGAAGGCGTCTCGCTTGACAAACTGTCCGTCTTTGTCCAGGAAGTGGGCGGGAAGAAAAGCGTGAGGTCTCGCCCACTCGCTCTCATCGTGCAGGACAGACGTCAGCAGAGGAAACACAGTTGTCCCCTGTGGGCGATGTTTTCACACAGTGTGAGCTCATACAGAAATCATACAGTTTCTGAAAGACAATGAGTCTTCATGGACCAGCGTGAATTTATTATTTTGTAGTTTTATCTTCTCGTTGATTTTTGATTTTTACTCTGACCTCTTTAATGACGTAACCCTGGAAGTGGACATCTCTGCTCGTCCTGTGAGGCAGTGCCATGGGTAAGATGTTGGCCAGTCTCTGTGTCTCGTGGATGACGGCGTTAACAAATGGCAGGTCCTTCCTGTCTTCAACCTGCACCTGGCGACTTCCTATCACCCTGCTGAGCTCCTCCTGGACCTGGTCTGAGACACAGAGACAAGGGACAAGCATTTTTCTCTAGCTCCATGTTGTTATTATAACGCCATGAATGTGTGGTCTAAGCTCCTGACCTTGGATTTGTGGATATTTTGCCATAAACAGAAGAGCCCATCTGAGAGTCGTCGCAGTGGTATCAGTGCCGGCAGCAAACAGGTGAATAACGGTCATCAGAAGGTTTTGTTCATGGAAATGACTGTTGGTCATCTTAGATTCCTGCACGGACACAAAAAAGCAAGGAAATCTTGATGTAGATTTGGAATCATGTCCCTGGATTTACAGAGATTGAGGAGTTTTATTTTAGTTTTCCAGGCCACCGCCACTCAGACCCAAACCTATGACCCAGGGTCATAACAGCTGTGTAGGTTCATGTTGTGAAAACTGGCTTTGAGCAAATCATTTGAACTCAGCTGTGTTCAGGTGAACATTCAGACATTCAGTACACTGTGTGCACAATTATTAGTCATTAGATTGTATTTTTAAGGATTCATTTTATTATTGAACAACTACAGTGCTACAGACGGTGAATCCAAAATGTTAATGAACCCAAACCTGAATATTTAAGAAAGTAAAAGTGAGGTTTTGTCTTTCTTAGGAGAATATATATACGTGCACAATTATAAGGCAACTATTAGTGTGCAGAATTATTATGCAACTAAATGAAAAAAACAAAATTTTCCCATCTCACTTGTTTATTTTCATCTGTTAAAGTGAGAATAATGAAACTCACAGACACTGTTCAGAGAGGTGTACTGTTTTCCTTCACTGTAAATCTCCTTTATAAGCAGGGCCCACAGGTTCTCAGTAGGGTTTAGGTCCGGTGAGGAAGGGGGCCATGTCATTCTGTTGGTCAGACTGTCCTCCAATGAAACGTACATATAGGGCGTATGCAGGAATTACGACCTATGTTTGCGTTTTCAAAACCAGTGCCCCTAGCGGTTGTATACATAACAGCAACCACTTCCGCCTTAGACGCGGTATCTAGTAGCTTCGCTGATGTCGGCACCGGCAGTCGGCTCAGTGGCGAGAGCACTTGCGCCGGAGCGCGGTCGACAATGGTTTCGATTCCGAACTATACCACCTTTTTAATATTTTTTAATTTTTACTATCTAACCCTGTCTTTTTTGCCCTAACCCTACCCTCAGTAACATCTGTGCATATTCGAGTTAAATACTAGTAAAAACATATCTTTACGTCGCATTCAGGGGTTTGAAGAAAACGACCCACAGTCACGTTTTCAGAAAACGACCTATATGTACATTTCAGTTGGAGGACAGGTTGCATTATGTTTTCATCCTTTAGGCCTTTACTGCCTCGCCACGCAGTGGAGTACATCGATGATGCGATGGAGCATTGTCCTGCATAAAAATCATGGACCACTGCTTGAAGAAAGTGTCTTGGCAGTAGGTTTGGGAGTTGATTTTGAGGCCATCTTCAACCCGAAAAGGTCCAACTAGTAATACCAGCCCATACCAGTACCCCACCTCCACGTTGCTGGCGTCTGAGTCGAAGTGGAGCTCGGTGTTCGTTAATGATCCAGCCACAAGCCCAAGAGTCACTCTCATCTCATCAGTCCTTTGACAAATCTGTCTTCACATATTTCTTGGCCCAGTCTTGACGTTTCAACTTGTGTGTTTTGTTCAGTGGTCAGGCTTCAGCCTTCCTTACCATGGCCATGTCTCTAAGCACTGAACACCTTGTACTTCTGGGCTCTCTGGGTAGGTTGCAGTTCTGGAACATGACAGCACTGGAGGACAATGGGTTCCTGGTAGCTTGACGTTAGATTCTTGTCAAATCTTTGGCAGTTAATTCAATGCGTTTCTTGCGACCCTGTTGGCTATTTGCAACAAAACGTTTGATGGTTCTGTTGTCACGCCCCAATATCTTAGCAATTTCCAGAGTGTTGCATCCCTATGAAAGACTTTTTACAATTTTTGACTTTTCAGAGTCCGTTAAATCTCTTTTTTGGCCCATTTTGCCTGAAGAAGAGAATCTACCTAATAATTATGCACACCTTGATATAAAGTGTTGATCTCCTTAGGCCACACCCTCCCTCATTACACAAATACACATCACCTGGTATGCTTAAATCCAATAAGCACTCAAGCTTATACAGCTTAAAGTTTTTCCTTTCACCCCAACCGGTCGAGGCAGATGACCGCACATCTCTGAGCCTGGTTCTTCTTCTGTTAAGAGGGAGCTTTTTCTCTCCACTGATGCCTAGTGTTTGCTCATTGTGTGAACTGTTGGGGTTCTCTGCTCTCTTTGATGTTGTCTATGTGCAGTGCCTTGAGATAATGTATGTTATGATTTGGCGCTATACAAATAACATTGAGTTGAATTGAATTGAAGTTGGAAAAGATGCATAAAAATGATGATATGGCCAAAATACTCACTTGCCTAATAATGGTGCACACAGTGTATAGAATAGGTTGGGGATTGTCAGAACCTTCACCAAGGTGTTATTCTTGGTGAAGCCGCTTGACAAATGTCTACTGGGATGCAAACAGCTCTACCTGTGCACCTCAAGGGTTAATCAGTATCCGTAACACTGACAGAAGGTTGCACGGATAACTTTGACCTTGGATACATATGTTGCATCATAAATTAGACGGGTTTGTTTGTAGCTCAAATCATTGGTGGGATTTTTGGAATCTGGACTTTAAAAAATTGGCAGCCACACAGGAAGACCAAAGTTGACCTATTACCAGTGACTATTTGGGGTTTTGCTCAACATTTGTCCTGACCACATGGCTGCTCACGACTGCTGCCATAAAGCACTCATTGTATACTGTGAGGTACTCAATCTTTATATCAAACAGGGTTATAATTTAATCTAAAAGTTAAATGTAAAAACTGCAGGTTAAAATACTCACTGAGAACTATAGCCATTAAAAGTACATATACTGTAAGTGCTTCCAAACCTCCAGATGTTGCTTGCGAACCAGAAAGGCGTCCACGAATCCTCTGCACATCTGCGGGTCATGGGTCTCTGTCAGGCGACCAAAGATCTTTAGGTTCTGTCTCTTATTGGCATCAGCCAATTTGTCAAATTTCCTCTTGTTGGCAAACAAAACACCAATCCAGGGAAACATGTTGTACAACTAAGAAATCACAAATACTCGTCAGTGTTTACATCAGTGTCAACTGTTGATTCATTGACTCAGATAGACAATGATGTGAAGTGACACCTGAATGGAACGAGAGGCCAAAAGAAGATTGTTTTGGTTGGTTCGCTCAATCATGGACGTAAACTCTGGATCATCGTATTCAAACCTGCTGCCGTAGACCATGGAGCAGATGATGTTAGAGACAGCGGAGTGAATTGGTTTGGTTATATTTGAGGCTTGACCTTCAACCACACAAAAAAAGACAAAGAAAAACAAAGTCATAGAAACGACAAATCTTACACTGGCTCGAAGAAGGGCTTGTCATGTTTTTATGGTACCTGAGGGCCACCGTAGTTTCTCATATACGCACAACTTCACCCATAGATGCCACTAAATCCTACACACTGGGCTTTTTAAGTCAGTCTATTGCTATTTTTACTTTTGAGCAAACCATGAGAAAAGTTTGATTTGTGCTTTCTATACAGAGGAAAACGCCGAAATGTGACATTTTGGCAAAAGGTTTCAAAAGAGTAACATCCCATTCACTGCAAAGTTCTCTTGAGACCTGTTCAAGTCCAAACACTGGACGTTTGGTTGAGGAACGTTCCAATTCCTTGACAACATGCTGGTGTGTTTTTATGCAGATGACGTGACAATGTTCCCAGTTCGCTAGCATGTTTACATTTGATATTATTTATGTCTTTGTAAATAACATGTGAAGTTTAGTTTAAGGATCGTGACAGCTCCATGATCTTTATGCAGATGATGTTTTATTTAACCTTTACTTTACTGCGAAGTCACATTGACGTTGGAATTGTTTTTTGCAAGTAAGAACTTCATCTCAGTATTGTACAACACTTACCTTTGAGTCGTTTTAACTCTTCAATCAGGTACCGACACTCCTCAGTGATTTTGTCTTCACATGCCCTTTTGCCCATCCCATAATCTCGCAGCGTTGTCAAAGCAAAGCGCCTCATTTCTTTCCAACTATCTCCATTGGACCATAAAACCCCTGAGACGAGGCATTTCAACAAAAGACAGTGAATTATAAATTGAGTGCAGATGAAACCCTGTGGTTTAAACGCTGAAAGGTTCAGTCTTCAGACTCACCATGTCCTTGGCTGACGTCCTGTAGAATCTGATCTGCGTCTCTTTCTCCGAACTCCTCGCCGTAGTTCACTAGAGCCTCCTTTATCGTCTGGTATCCGGCCAGAACCACCACTCTCCGGGGTCCAAAATAGACGGTGAACACTGATCCGTATTTCTTTGAAAACTGAAAACAAACACAGGTTTGACTTCCCAACTTGTGTTCAGATGAGAAGCCTCTAACATCTGAAATAATAAGACTCATTTGAATGAATAATACAAATGGTAAATGTTACTATATTATTTTGAGCCTAACTTATGCAATAAAAAAAACAAAGAGCATGTGTGAGTGATAATTCATGTTCCCTCCTGTGAGGTGGTTTTGTTTTTGGCAGCGTTTGTTCGCCTGTTCGTCAGCAGCATCATTCAAAAAGTAAACAATGGATGTATGAACGCGGCCCAAGACACAAATGAAGAGATTTTGGTGGAAAAAGTTTCCGGATTCAGGATAAAAAGATAAAACTAACAAGTTATTCTTATCTCACTTACATGCTGTAGAAATGTGATTATCATGACATTTAAGAGTATAATTATAAGCGACTGGACTTTGTTTTCAGACAGTTCTTCAGTTCCAGTTTTTAAACCTTGAAGATTGAAAGACCTGACTGTCCTTCACAGACATCGTGAATTTTTCCTTGAAGTGAAAATCCAATAGTGCAACAATAAACACAACCCAGTGGCTTTCATTACCATCAGCAATGTGTGGCTGAGGTTCTTGAGGTCCAGCTGCAGCAGGTTACCCAGCAGAGGAAGCGGTCTGGCTTTCCTGACGTCCTGAGCGCAGGAGCTGCAGCAGGACAACCAGAGTCCCCAGCAGTGAGACAGACGTGGAGGTGTGGAGAAACACATCTAATATCCTCATGTTTAAAATCCAAATGCCGATGTGGCTTTTGTTTTTGTCGACTTTGCCTCTGAACCGCAGCTGCGATCTAGTTCACATGAAAGGGTCTCTACATTTATATAAGTGCCTCTGTTAAGTCTCCCAAAAATTAACGAGTGGTGAAAAAAAAAGTCATGATAATCTGTTAAACATTTGTGTGACAATGATTTACCAGGTCAGAGCAAACTCGTCTTTTATGTGACAAGTCACGTTGCACTTCCTGTTTTTAAATCTGTTTTTTAAACTCCAGTAGTATATATATATATATATATATATTTATATATATATATATATATATACATATATACGTATATATGTATATATATATATATATAAATATATATATATGTATATATATATATACATATATATATACACACACATATATACTCATATATATATACATGTGTATACATATAATGCAGAATAGGACAATCAGATTAATATATAAACGCAGGATATAGAGACCACAGGAAATCACCAGTTCTGATTCAAATAATATTCAAAGCACAATTTTAATTTACTTCCAAAGGAAATAAAGACATTCTTCTCAGAGAGACCCTGGAGAGACTAGGGGGGGTGGGGTTTAATTTAAAAACTAATCTATCTATCGTGTAGATGTGTAGATGTGAGCCAGAATGATGAGACAGTCAGGCGACCTTTGACCTCTTTGTCCAAGGGCACGTTTGTTTATTAGTTTGTGAAAAGGTGGACAGACATCGTGTTTCTGAGTCCAGTAAAAAAATAATATATAATTAACTTCCCTTCAGCCACAATTGGCATCATCAAGTCTCATGAAGCGTCATCTTTCATTTCAGTGAAGCGTCGCCCACTTCTGCTTTCACCAGAGTCTTGACAGTAGAATAAGTCACGGGCTCTTCCTCTTTGCCCTGAGTGAACACACAAACATAAAGTCACACTCACATTAACATACAAGATGTGTGTAGAACTTTACCTGCTCATATCTGTTACCATTCTACACAAACGTGACAAACACGACTGAACATTGTCAAAAAGACGCGTGATCCTGCAAACGCACCAAATCACGTTCAGATCCGGCGATATTTCGTTTTGTTAAAACAAATTAAATCGGGATTTCTTGAACATTTGATGACATTTTTGTGAACTGTGAAAACAGGAAGTCGCTACGAGAGACGGAGGTAAAAATGGTACCTTATTCACAGGGGGCGCTCTTTGACTGATTTGGGTGACAGTCGTGTACGTCACATCGGTCTCTGTCTCCTCCTGAGTGTCAACAACACAGTGATTAATGTTTTAAACCTGAGTGAAGTTACTTCATTTCAATGGGATAAAGTTCTGATAACAGCGTCTGAGTGAGAGTAGAAACGTAAAAAAAACTGTGTGGATTATTTGTCGCCATTGTGTAGTATGTAATATGTGGTTAAATAACACAATAAAATGAATAGTAAGCTGAGTTTTACTCACATGGAGGTGGATTGCTGTTTGCAAACCTGGAACAAAAACAGTTAAAGTAAAATATTCAATTATAAAAATATCATTTGGTTCATGATTACCTAATCATTGCATAAACATGAACTTTTTTGAATGAATCTGTTGTGCACAAGGCTAAATCTGCAGTTTCTCCCTGATAATTGCACCATTCATTCAAATTAAAGTTAACAATTTAACAAATTAGAATTGATTTAGGTGTGAGAATTCAGAATTCACCATTTTCAGAAAATGGAGCAAAAACAAGGAAATAGCACAAATTGGTCGATTTTGATGTCGGTACGTGGGGTGAAAAATTGTCAAAATTCAAAATGTCTGACTTCCTGTTGAGTTGATGCCATGGTTACAGTCGACTTTGGCCTTGGTCTATCATCATCATCATCGTCATCATCATCAACATCGTTCCACCAAGTTTCAGGAAATTCGGTGGAACTCAATTTTGCCCCTGTTTTCACCTTAGGGGGCGCTTTAGAGCCTTCGAGCAACACACGGGTCCAGAAACTATGTCAACATTGCATTTTGGCCCCTGAAAATATAATTAGGTGAAGGCCTTAAAGATAATTATATTATTATTATACTTATTATAATAACATAATTATATGTATTATTATAATTATAATAATACATATAATTATATTAGCATTATAATTATTTGTATTATTCTAATTATTATAATAATAATAAATATAATTATTATAATATTATAATTCTAATATTATATATATTATCACGCCTCATATTACATATTGTATAAAGAGAATTCATTGTTTCACTGACCGTCTTTACGTTTGCTTCTTTCCCTGCACTTGATGAGAACAACCGTACTGACGACCAGCAGCAGCAGCACCAACGCGACCGCGACCGCGACCGCGACAATGACGTGCAGGTGATCTGTGGTCAGAACAGACACGGTCACCATCCTCCCAAACACTAATTCATGTATGTGAAGAAAAAAAAACGAGATTTCCTTTGAAATGGTTTGTTACCCTTGGAAACCAGCGGGTAGTCGCCCTCTATCTTCAGCTTGTTGTTCTTGTCAACAAACTGGCAGGTGTACCTCGTGTTCTGATGACGGCTCACAGTCAGATGAGAGACACACTCGTCCCTGTGATCCACACTTTCACCAAACAGTGCGTTCCCTGCCTCGTCCAACCAGCGGAGGTTCTTCTCCCCACAGGAGAAACCGACGCGTGATAACAGAGAGCACTGGAGCGTCACATCACCGCTGCTCTTTAGTCCAGGATCCGGTTCTAACGGAGAGACTGAGAGAAAACAACGTGTTTTATTATCCAATCTATCCAGTTTTGTACATTTACACTGAAGCATTTAGCAGATGATTTTATAGAAAGCGTCTTGCAAAAGAGGAATAAGCGACATAGAAGACATCTTGGAAAGAACTCCACTAGATAGGACCAGTGGACTGACAGAAGGTGAGAGTGCTGAAGTGGATCCAAGTGCAGAAGGGGATCGTACAGGGGAGGGGGGTAAAGGTCAGTGCTAGCCAGACGTCGATCCTTTGATGAACGAAGTAGTCGAGAGGTAACTTAAGCCTTTAGGAGAGCATTTAAGTCGGTGGGAGCAGACCCATGAAGCACTTTGTAGAGGCTAGTATCAGTGATTTGGATTTGATGCGAGCAGCTAAAGGTACTCAGTGGAGCTCAATGAACAGAGCGGTAACATGTGTCCTCTTAGGCTGACTGAAGCGTTCTGGACCATCTGTAGTGGTGACACAGCACAGGTCGGCAGAGGTGTACGGAGGTCAGTCAGTCATCATCTAACCGATTTATCCTCCACCAGAGGGTCGCGGGGGGTGCTGTGCCAATCTCAGCTACATCGGGCGATAGGCGGGGTACACCCTGGACAGTTCGCCAGTCCATCGCAGGGCCACACACACACACAGATAGAGACAAACAACCATTCACTCTCACTCCTACGGTCAATTTAGAGTGTCCAATTTACCTAATCCCCACATTGCATGTTTTTGGACTGTGGGAGGAAGCCGGAGAACCCGGAGAGAACCCACGCACATACAGGGAGAACATGCAAACTCCATGCAGAAAGGCCCTTGTTCCAACCGGGGCTCGAACACGGGTCTTCTCACTGCAAGGCGAGAGTGCTAACCACTACACCACCGCGTGGCCTGTGTACGGAGGTATTTATATCTATATCTGTATCTGTTGGTTACACCTGAGAAATGATACTCACTTGTCAAAATGTTCAGAAACACACTATGGTCTGATTGAGGGTCTCCATCCAGTCGACAAGCATATTGACCGGCGTCCTCGGCCGTGTTGTTGCTGATGAGCAGAGAGCAGTTGGGTTTCAGGTCCAGCCTGGCAGCTTGAACGCTGCTCTTCACTACATTACCTTTCTCGACCAAAGTCACTGTCTGCAGCTGTCGATCTGCGTGTAACCATTGTATTCTGGAGCACGACGGACCATACGCTGACCAGGTGTCACACGGCAGAAGGACTTCATGTCCAGGTCTGTGAAAGAGACTGACGGAATCTCCTGTGAGGCCTGTTTTAAGGACAAGAATCATATTCTGAAAAAGCCATGAAATATAATATGCTAATGCATGCTAATCTTCTTTTTGCAGGATCATGTGACTGAAGCTGGCACTAGAACACAAAGTCTCCTGACGCTCTAGTGATATATAACTATGTGTCATCTGTGCAGTATGATAACATAGATGCTGAACAGAAAAGGCCCCACAATGGAGCCTTGAGGTACGCCACGTGAAGTCTTTGTCCCTTCAGTTGTGTAATTATCTACAGACGCTGAGAAACTACTTGTACTTAAAGGTGACATAGAATGCTTGAATCACACATATATGTTAGTTATGGAGGTCTACTTACATATATTAACTTGTTTTCATGGTTAAAAACCTCCTAATCGCTGCAAATGAGCCGATCGAAATATCTCCTCACTGACGCTCTCGTCAGCCGCGCTGTTTCAGACCAAAACCACACCCCTAGAATGTGGACTGTGTTGTAATTGGCCAGCCAACGAGAGCTTTCCCACTGTCCTGTGATTGGCCAGGTACCTGGAAGTGACGTAATAGATAGGCCAGCTCTCA
The DNA here is from genome assembly GCF_019176455.1 of Solea senegalensis. NCBI lineage: Eukaryota > Metazoa > Chordata > Actinopteri > Pleuronectiformes > Soleidae > Solea > Solea senegalensis. Next base: position 20,106,645 of record NC_058037.1, read on the forward strand.
GATACACAGCTCCCCCTCTGGCACGGTGGATGCTCTGCATCTCAGCAGCTACAACGAGAGTAGTTCTTCTTCTTCTGCGGTTGAATGTACGCAACCGGATGTGCCCGGACTAGTGCCGTGGTGCAGTGGTGAGAGGAGTGGTGAGGTATACTGATGACATCATCAAATTAAGGAAGTGCCGATCCGCTTCGCAGAGCCCAGGAAAACAATACAACACTATTTTCTCAGCAGTGGCTGAACTGTTTGTTCTGAAACTTTAGGGTTTCATAAACGAGGTCATGACGCAGATACACACACAAACGCAGCGTTAATTGGAGCTTCCGGTCTATGTGGCCTTTAAAGAAGTGAGATAATCCTGGATCGGCCCATCTCAGAAAAGCCAATCATATTGACAATGATGTACAATAAAGAAGAAACTGTTAAATCCAACATGACAGGATTATCTGTACATGACAACTGTGTTTTTATCTGCCTATACATCATCTATCCAAATCTATACATAGAGTCTACCTGTCAAGGTGGCTGGTTCATATTTTACAGGCCAAGGTGGCCACAAAAAAGATGGTCACAGTGATCTGTTAACAAACTAATAAATATTTAAGTATATATATAAATATTTGAAGACAAAACAGAGCTTTACCTTGAGACTGAAGCACAAACATAAAGATTATCTCCAGTCGACACATTCTGTGTCGTTCTCTGTCGTGTGAAGATTTCCTCTCTGTGTGTGTGTTTTCTTCTGTTTTAAGTTTGACTTGCATAAAGAGCTACATCAGACAGACAGACAGGCAGACAGACGGACACATGTGTGCGTCTTCTGAACGGACCGGACACAACAGAGACCATGAAAGGAAATGTGACAGTTGCGTGATTTCACTCGTCACGCAAGATGAGGAAGTTCAACTTCAAGAGAAGCCGTGTAAATTTAGACCGTTGGACAGCAGAGGAAACGTCACACCACAAACTTCCAAACACACACACAGCAAAAGACAACTGACTCGTCCCTGTGAGCTACATGCTAACAGGCGTGTAGCAACCAATAATGTAATAACTGAGGTATCACTTTATTTTATTTTCAATTTCTGAAGAGAAAGTGTCACACTTAGCCTTAATATTGCATCTTGCAACAGATATCCGACCTTATAGATACCCCTCCACCCTCAAACCCCCCTCCACAGGAGGCCTAAAGGAGCATTCAGGATCAATTTGGATTTATCTGTCACTCTTAGGGTCCCATGATAGTACCCTGTGTATCCAACTCTGTGACCATACACACGCTTTGACGGGGTAGTACGTTGCAGTTTTCAGTATGGTATTGCAATTCACCGCCAGAGCGCAGGTGGCTGCTGGAATGAGTCGTTAACTGACCAATGACAGCGTCGCGGTCTCCATTGGTCTCAGTTGCCTCAACGGATGATTAAATGTTTTGGAGGCACACGTCGCGCTCATGGATGTATTATAAGAACTGGATAGAGCACCACCCCCTCTGCCAATTTTGTCATGGTGGCCACTCCCGGTACTGCAACAAAAAATACTCATGCAGCCCAAAAAGCAATTTTCCCATTGACCACAGTAGTAAAAGAGATGCCAATAAAACTGTTCACAGGACACCTGGAGACATGGTCACAGGCATGTATAGATCGTTATATTCTATATTTTTAATTCATGGAGTTTCATATTTGAAAAACCTTCCTAAAGGCCATAAAAAGCCCAGAATAATCTTATTTCCCACAGTGACGTCACAGCTGTGTACGAGCACAGTGCAGTCATGTGGCGTCTCGGGAACGGAGCTACTGTCAGGGAAACGTACGATGTGAACATTTTATGAGAAATGTGACTAAATGAAGGCAATTAGGAGTTTTCTTTTACAACAAAATAGGTTTTAGTTGTTTATTCGTTGCTCGTTAGCATTTATTTTCAAACCTATTATCGATGTATTAACGAGCTGCTGTGTGGATTCATACTGACATCGTGAACACGGGGCAGATGACGGTGTGATGCACTGAGACCTGCGCTCACTTCACCACTGATTCCCGGGGAAGCTGCTTGTCTTATCGTCACTATCTGTACATAAAGTTACTCATAAATGTGATAAACACATGAATTAGAAAGAATTAGAAAGAATCTGGAGTTATAAAATTAAGTTTAACACGTTGTTATTGTTCCTAATAATATGATCGTGAGTCTGCAGGTTTTCTGGCCTGACTTTATCTTAATATTTTATATTTAATATTTTCCATAATTGTAATTATAATAATTAGTTAGCTTTATTTGTAAACCACCTACAACAACAGTTAGAAATGTGGTATATAAACATATATATATGTATGTATAGCTCTAGTTTAAAATATGAGATGCAAATAGAAACTAAGGTCACGTGAACTAAAAATAAAGAAAGTTAACTGGCTAAAGAACAGCGTGACAGTGACGGACAGCAATTTATTATTTAAGACACATTTGGTTTTCTTGGTTTAGAGAAAAAAAAAGATTCAAAGATGGTTCAACAACGAGGAGGCTTTCACTTGTGGTTTCACACGCTCACTTCCATCACTCTTTGGCTTTTTGGATCCTGGACAGAGAAAAACAAACAAACACACATGAGGATGTCGTGTTCGGTGATTCTGTCCCGGCCTCAGTTCACTCACCTGTTTTTCTTTTCGTGTTTTGATGATGATGAGAACCGTGATCACAATCATCAGGATCAGGACTGACACACGCAGAGTCAACATGACGAAGCTCAGAGGAGACCACTCTGCAGCGTCTGTGGCAGCGTCTGTGGAATCACAGTGGAATCACAGTGGAATCAGTGGAATATGTGGAGCCTGTATATTTCATGTTACCAAGGTGTCATTAACTTTTTTCACCCTTTTAAATTTAAATTCTATATTTCATCTCAAATAAAAGAATGAGAAGACCAAAAAGCCCCAGAATCATTGTCGTCCTGTGAAGAGCGTGGACCACTTGTTGTTGCCCCTAAATGGAAGCCACTGTGGTCAGAACAGACACGGTCATCATCCTCTCAAACACTAATTCATGTATGTGAAGAAAAAAAAAAGAGATTTCCTTTGAAATGGTTTGTTACCCTTGGAAACCAGCGGGTAGTCGCCCTCTATCTTCAGCTTGTTGTTCTTGTCAACAAACTGGCAGGTGTACCTCGTGTTCTGATGACGGCTCACAGTCAGATGAGAGACACACTCGTCCCTGTGATCCACACTTTCACCAAACAGTGCGTTCCCTGCCTCGTCCAACCAGCGGAGGTTCTTCTCCCCAAAGGAGAAACCGACGCGTGATAACAGAGAGCACTGGAGCGTCACATCACCGCTGCTCTTTAGTCCAGGATCCGGTTCTAACAGAGAGACTGAGAGAAAACAACGTGTTTTATTATCCAATCTATCCAGTTTTGTACATTTACACTGAAGCATTTAGCAGATGATCTTATAGAAAGCGTTTTGCAAAAGAGGAATAAGCGACATAGAAGAAGTCTTGGAAAGAACTCCACTAGATAGGACCAGTGGACTGACAGAAGGTGAGAGTGCTGAAGTGGATCCAAGTGCAGAAGGGGATCGTACAGGGGAGGGGGGTAAAGGTCAGTGCTAGCCAGACGTCGATCCTTTGATGAACGAAGTAGTCGAGAGGTAACTGTGCAAACTTCCCTGCTCTGCCGTGTTCGGAACGCCACAGTCACGGCGCCAAACGATACCGGAAAGACCCGAGTAGTCCCGAGTGACCCCGAAGCCAGAAAAGTCAGTGAAGTTACGCGGAGTGCTGTGCACGTATTCTACGGCAGTGACGGTAGTGAATGGAGTTGAATCTGTAGTTGTCCCCACCGTTATATTGTGTTCATCGAGCGTGAGTGAGACGTAAGTTTATACACACTGTTAAGTAGTACGCAGTCTCCTGCTATACCTGGCGTGAGCCTGGACCGGCCGCCATGTTGTGATTATTACTCTCGCGCGCGACATAATAATGTAAGATATATGAACACAGGCTGGTTAATATGTTCAGATTACCTTATATATGTGTCCTTGACACATAACGCCGTTTGATTGTGTGTGTTATAACACGGATGGGTTCTACATCGAACACAATTAATGTTTATTACAGTTGCTGGTGATAAATTGTCATGATGCGGTCTGAGGCGCCCCCGTGTGGCCAATAGAGAATACCATTGTTGTCATCATTCTCACTGCATTTGTTGTATAGTACTATTTGTGTGTTTAGTTCACAACTATGTTACATTATAATGTACTAATACATTACTGTTCCCTTTATTTATATATCTCAGGAAACCACACAACAACACTGTTCCCATTTTGAGAAATAAAGAAGGGTTAAATAAACCTCTGGAGTAGCTGCAGTTTTTCTGACAGAAGACTAAGGTCAGCCTGTGTACGCCAGCATCCAAATATTAATCTACAGTAACTTAAGCCTTCAGGAGAGCATTTAAGTCGGTAGGAGCAGACCCATGAAGCACTTTGTAGAGGCTAGCATCAGTGATTTGGATTTGATGCGAGCAGCTAAAGGTACTCAGTGGAGCTCAATGAACAGAGCGGTAACATGTGTCCTCTTAGGCTGACTGAAGCGTTCTGGACCATCTGTAGTCCAGAACTGTACACAGCACAGGTCGGCAGAGGTGTACGGAGGTCAGTCAGTCATCATCTAACCGCTTTATCCTCCACCAGAGGGTCGCGGGGGGTGCTGTGCCAATCTCTGCTACATCGGGCGATAGGCGGGGTACACCCTGGACAGTTCGCCAGTCCATCGCAGGGCCACACACAACTAGAGACAAACAACCATTCACTCTCACACTCACTCCTACGGTCAATTTAGAGTGTCCAATTCACCTAATCCCCACATTGCATGTTTTTGGACTGTGGGAGGAAGCCGGAGAACCCGGAGAGAACCTACGCACACACGGGGAGAACATGCAAACTCCATGCAGAAAGGCCCTTGTTCCAACCGGGGCTCGAACCCGGGTCTTCTCACTGCAAGGCGAGAGTGCTAACCACTACACCACCGCGTGGCCTGTGTACGGAGGTATTTATATCTATATCTGTATCTGTTGGTTACACCTGAGAAATGATACTCACTTGTCAAAATGTTCAGAAACACACTTTGTTCTGATTGAGGGTCTCCATCCAGTCGACAACCATATTGACCGGCGTCCTCGGCCGTGACGTTGCTGATGAGCAAAGAACAGTTGGGTTTCAGGTCCAGCCTGGCAGCTTGAACGCTGCTCTTCACTACATTTCCTTGCTTGACCAAAGTCACTGTCTGCAGCTGTCGATCTGCGTGTAACCATTGTATTCTGGAGCACGACGAACCATTAGCTGACACGGTGTCACACGGCAGAAGGGCTTCATGTCCAGGTCTGTGAAAGAGACTGACGGAATCTCCTGTGAGGCCTGTTTTAAGGACAAGAATCATATTCTGAAAAAGCCATGAAATATAATATGCTAATGCATGCTAATCTTCTTTTTGCAGGATCATGTGACTGAAGCTGGCACTAGAACACAAAGTCTCCTGACGCTCTAGTGATATATAACTATGTGTCATCTGTGCAGTATGATAACATAGATGCTAACAGAAAAGGCCCCACAATGGAGCCTTGAGGTACGCCACGTGAAGTCTTTGTCCCTTCAGTTGTGTAATTATCTACAGACACTGAGAAACTACTTGTACTTAAAGGTGACATAGAATGCTTGTATCACACATATATGTTAGTTATGGAGGTCTACTTACATATATTAACTTGTTTTCATGGTTAAAAACCTCCTAATCGCTGCAAATGAGCCGATCAAAATATCTCCTCACTGACGCTCTCGTCAGCCGCGCTGTTTCAGACCAAAACCACACCCCCAGAACGTGGACTGTGTTGTGATTGGCCAGCCAACGAGAGCTTTCCCACTGTCCTGTGATTGGCCAGGTACCTGGAAGTGACGTAATAGATAGGCCAGCTCTCAGATACACAGCTCCCCCTCTGGCACGGTGGATGCTCTGCATCTCAGTAGCTACAACGAGAGTAGTTCTTTTCTTCTGCGGTTGAATGTACACAACCGGATGTGCCCGGACTAGTGCCGTGGTGCAGTGGTGAGAGGAGTGGTGAGGTATACTGATGACATCATCAAATTAAGGAAGTGCCGATCCGCTTCGCAGAGCCCAGGAAAACAATACAACACTATTTTCTCAGCAGTGGCTGAACTGTTTGTTCTGAAACTTTAGGGTTTCATAAACGAGGTCATGACGCAGATACACACACAAACGCAGCGTTAATTGGAGCTTCCGGTCTATGTGGGCTTTAAAGAAGTGAGATAATCCTGGATCGGCCCATCTCAGAAAAGCCAATCATATTGACAATGATGTACAATAAAGAAGAAACTGTTAAATCTAACATGACAGGATTATCTGTACATGACAACTGTGTTTTTATCTACCTATACATCATCTATCCAAATCTATACATAGAGTCTACCTGTCAAGGTGGCTGGTTCATATTTTACAGGCCAAGGTGGCCACAAAAAAGATGGTCACAGTGATCTGTTAACAAACTAATAAATATTTAAGTATATATATAAATATTTGAAGACAAAACAGAGCTTTACCTTGAGACTGAAGCACAAACATAAAGATTATCTCCAGTCGACACATTCTGTGTCGTTCTCTGTCGTGTGAAGATTTCCTCTCTGTGTGTGTGTTTTCTTCTGTTTTAAGTTTGATTGCATAAAGAGCTACATCAGACAGACAGACAGGCAGACACATGCGTGCGGACCGGACACAACAGAGACCATGAAAGGAAATGTGACAGTTGCATGATTTCACTCGTCACGCAAGATGAGGAAGTTCAACTTCAAGAGAAGCGAACTTCTCTTGAAGTTCGCTTCAAGAGACTTGACGCTAACAGGCGTCAAGTCATTCCTTTACACAACATTCCTTTTCTAATATGGGTTGCTATTTCATTAACTGCTATTGTAGTTAGCTAGCTGGGTTGTTTGACTTTTGACTTGTCTGTTTAGGTTTGTTGTTGATATTTTGTCTGCTCGGTCAAAGAGAAAGTTGTTATTGTTGCTGTTTTGACCTAGTTTCTATTGAGTCATCACCATCACCAGGTGTGAAGTTTCATTGGCTACAGGGGAGTGGCCAACACAGCTGTAACCAATCAGCCCCTAATCAGGTGTCTTTTAAAAAGCAGCACTCACTTTGAAGGGGCAGACTCAGGAAGACAAAGACAAATGAGTCTAAACCGGAGGCTAATGAGGCTAAGTACCTACATCACCGTAACCTGTCCTCACTTATCTATCCCACCCGCTCCACACTCATCCAACACCTTGTTGCAGGGGGCCTGTGGAACTGCCAGTCAGCTACCCGCAAGACTGAGTTCATCTCTGGCTTTGCTACTGAGCAATGCCTGGACTTCCTTTCTCTCACCGAGACTTGGATAACACCCTCCAACACAGCCACCCCTGCGGCTCTCTCCTCCGACAACTCTTACTCCCACAAACCCAGATCCACTGGCAGAGGTGGCGGGACAGGTCTGCTCATCAACCCCAACTGGACTTTCACTCTTTACCCACTGCAGTTGTTTGAATTTCATGCTGTAACTGTAACTCACCCAGTAAAACTCATCATTGTTGTCATCTACCGTCCACCAGGCCCATTGGGACACTTCTTGGAGGAACTAGATGTCCTCCTCTCAAACATCCCAGAAAATGGTCCACCACTTGTTCGTCTTGGTGACTTCAACATCCAGTCAGAGAAGTCATCCGATCTACTTCTTCTACTTTCATCTCTTTCTCTCTCACTTGCTCCTTCTCCACCAACTCACAGAGCCGGCAACCACCTTGACCTCATCTTCACCAGAAACCTCAAGGTAACTCCACTTCATGTCTCTGATCATTTCTTCATGTCCTACTCTCTCCCACTCTCCCAATCTTCTCTAACCTCCTTGATCCCCCCACGCCCCTCCTCCCTCCTCCCTTCTACCAATTCACTTTGTCAACCACTTCACAAAAAAGGTAGATGAGATTCGCTCTCCTTTCTCAACCCCACCTCCTGATCTCACCACTCTACCAACCACACTTTCAGCTCCTTCTCTATCCTCTTTCACCACTCTATCTCATGATCTGTCAACATTGCTGCAACAGCTCGATCTTGCAGATACATGTTGCACAACATCCGAAGGATTCTGCCTCTTCTAACCCAGAAGGCGGCACAGGTTCTGGTCCAGGCTCTTGTCATCTCACGCTTAGTTTACTGCAACTCCCTCCTGGCTGGTCTCCCTGCGTGTGCCATACGACCTCTGCAACTCATCCAGAATGCAGCAGCTCGACTGGTCTTCAAATTTACCAAAATTCTCCCACACTACACCGCTCCTCCGCTCCCTTCACTGGCTTCCTGTAGCTGCTCGCATCCGCTTCAAGACTCTAGTGCTTGCGTTCCATGCTACAAACGGATCCGGTCCAGCCTACATCCAGGACATGATCAAAACCTACACCCCAGCCCGCCCACTCAGCTCTGCATCGGCAAACCGGCTCGCTGCCCCCTCACTGAGAGGATCGCAGAGGCACTCGCAGAACTCGAGACTGTTCACTGTCCTCGCTCCCAAATGGTGGAACGATCTCCTTATCGACATCCGGACAGCTGAAAGCCTCCACATCTTCCACCGCCGACTAAAAACACATTTCTTCTGACTCTACCTCGACTAAGACGGCAACAAAAAAAACTTGCTTATACATCGCACTTATGACTAGCACTTCATAGTTTGGTTCTACTTGAAGCTCTTACTTACTTCTAGCTCTTATTTGTACCCAAATGTTTAAATGCACTTTTGTAAGTCGCTTTGGATAAAAGCGTCTGCTAAATGACATGTAATGACAACAAATAGCAACCACCAGGGGGCAGGATATAAGTTAACCACACTGGTGTTTATTAAAAATGCCCCTTTTTCCTCATAGAGTGCAATAGTTCAAAGGTCACACGTTTAAATGTACATCTTTACTGTGTGGGAGAAGTTTTATTTCATTTTCTTTGTTTACAGATGACTTACATGACTTGTATCACATCAGTTAAATGAAATATACGGAAAAGTGTACGTAACACAAAAGTAAACAAATATAAAATATGAGCGCAAAGTAAAAATGAACATGAAAGTGTAAGGACACAAATATACCAGCAAAAGCTTCACGATTCACTGTGACGTGACACATGCTATGATGTGTGTGTACATGTATGTTTAGAATAATAATAGCAGTGTGTTTAAATTCTTCAAATAAATTGTATTTTAATGAACATAAATGCATTGGGGACACTGCACACTCTATTTCAAAGCAAGACAATTGGAAAAAGGAATTGAATTTGATAATATTTGAGAATATTTTACAGAAAGTAAATATTTTACATTTCCTCTCCAGCATACGGCAACATGACTTCTTCCCCTCTTTTATTCATTTCTTAATGAAAGAAGAACGCTCTTCTTCTGAATAGTGTCTTGAACGACCCATTTGACTCAGCCAGCATATGCAGCGTCAGTGGCCTTGATCCTTAAATAAGAGCCACCTGTTTAACACCTATTTTCTTTTCACATAATCAACTGAACTTGGCACCGCTATTTTTTTGAACACGCCCCCTCAGTAAATGATTCAGTTTCACAGAATCAGCAGAATGCACTTCATGCCTGTTGGGTGTGTTGGTTTTCTATACCTTTACTAAACCTTCTAGAAACTTACTTGCTGTGTAGAAGTTGAAATTCTAACAAAAACAGTGATTTATCTTGCTATTATTTTGAACCCTAACCACATATGTACAGTGGGTACGGGAAGTATTCTGACCCCTACATATATGTATATTCCCTAAATACTTTTCTGTAGTTTATAATATGAGATGCAAATAGAAACTAAGAAAAAATAAAGAAAGTTAACTGGCTAAAGAACAGCGTGACAGTGACGGACAGCACCATTTAAGACACATTTGGTTTAGAGAAGAAAAAAAGAAAAGAGGAGGCTTTCACTTGTGGTTTCACACGCTCACTTCCATCACTCTTTGGCTTTTTGGATCCTGGACAGAGAAAAACAAACAAACACACATGAGGATGTCGTGTTCGCTGATTCTGTCCCGGCCTCAGTTCACTCACCTGTTTTTCTTTTCGTGTTTTGATGATGATGAGAACCGTGATCACAATCATCAGGATCAGGACTGACACACGCAGAGTCAACATGACGAAGCTCAGAGGAGACCACTCAGCAGCGTCTGTGGCAGCGTCTGTGGAATCACAGTGGAATCACAGTGGAATCAAATATGTGGAGTATATAATATAACATGTTATCAAAGTGGTCATGAACTTTTTTTCACCCTTTTAAATTTAAATTCTATATTTCATCTCAAATAATAGAATAAAGACCAAAAAGCCCCAGAATCATTGTCGTCCTGTGAAGAGCGTGGACCGCTCGCCACCGCCATCACGTTTGTGCGTTTGGTGGACACGTATCTCCACTTTGTTCCCGGTCGTCCACAAGACAGACAGTGTCTCCCAGTGAAAAGCAGAGTTAGCAGCCGCTGGTTTGTCGTCTCACCTCTGAAGACCAGCGTGTGGTTGGCCTCGATCATGACGTCGTACGTGTCATCCATCACCTGGCAGGTGTACGTCCTGCCGGGGTCGGCGTCCACAGTCAGGTTGGAGACACACGGGCCCTCTGCGACCTCGCACGCGTCGTCGTCGTGGAGCAGCTCGGTCCCCGTCTCGTCCAACCAGAGGATGTTACTCTGTCCACAGGGTGTGTAATGCGCGGCTCTGAACAGAGAGCACTGCAGCGTCACGCGACTGTCTCGCTGTGGTCCAGCGTCTGAAACTGAGAGAGGACAGGTGATAACGTTTCAGATGCTAGGAACCCTTTCTGGACATGCTTGAAAAACTTCCATCAGGTCCGTCACGTACATGGTTCATGCGTTCAATAATAATTGTTATATACAAATCTTTACTCTGCTGACACCTGGAGGACAAGGACACTCTTCTGAGGACGAGAATGATCACATTCTGGCCGGGGAAGACGGACGGCTTTGAAAGAGGAGTGAAGGAAACCGTCCCTCCACAGAGGAGGCGGACTAAGACGTGTCCAAAACGGCTCAACAAGTAAATAACAACAACAACGGTGAAGTCCAACACTCGCACAACAGCAGATTACCCACATTGTGGACCCCCTAAAAACAAACAACATTTCTGCCGTAGACAAACACAAGCTTGTCAAGTATAAAGTTGTAGAAATGAAACTCACCGCTCACGACGTACAGACACAGCGTGTCCTCCGGCGAGCTGTAGCAGCCGGCGTCCTCGGCCGTGACGTTGTCGATGTGCAGAGAGCAGTTGGCGCCCTGGCGCAGCGGCCTCTGGCGAGACACCGATCCATCACGGGTCCAAGCTAACGCGTCGCATGTTCCAAAACCACGCAGCGACAGAACGACGTCATCTCCACGTCTGCGGTAGGGACAGTTGGTTTTTCTGAGTTGTGCCGCTCCTGCTGCGGAAAAACAGCGACAGACACAATGTCCAGAAAAATCCATTTAAACACAGTTTGACAGAAGTTGAAGGAAGTCTCCTTATATTTTATAGACACTTCATAAATACCAGGTCTTATATGGTTATTTATGACATGGTGAAACAACAATTATTCCTCTTTATTTACACATCTTTGTCATAAAGCTCAGTTTTTGGAAAAACTGAGATAAGAGGTTCAAATGAACCTCGTCTCCATCGTACAGTCAACATAATCTGCAGGTTGTTACAGTGTTACGTTACCAGTGTTGGGAACGTTACTTTAAAAAAGTAATTAGTTATAGTTACTCACTACTTAAGTAACTGAGTTAGTAACTGAATTACTCGTTAGCAGTCAAAGTAACTATTTGCGTTATGGTTAAAAAAAAAGGATTTTTTTGTGTAGTTTTCACAAGTCAGTTGAAATGAGTACAACAGATGTTTGGACATAACTTTCTATATTTGTTGCACGTCGACAGACGGCAAGATGTTTCTCCTGCACTTCAAGTATTATCTTTGTAAGAAAAGTAAATAAAGTGCATTTAACTCTAGCAAATGAAATCAAACTTCAGAAATCAACCTGAGACAACAAAAGCAAACTTTTAAACAACCAAAAATGTGTGTTTTTTGCTGTAGTCTTATTCTTAATTAAATAAACTCTCAATAATCGGTGTTTTTGGCAACTAACTTTGTAGATGTGTGTCATTGTGAGATGCTTCATGCACACATTACATGTACGTTCTCAATCATAATCTCTTACCTAGCTGTGAGCCAGTTGGGATTACACAGTTTATTCAATCAATGCATAGTAACGCACCGCAAGTAACGTTAACGGCGCTGTAATTCGTTAGATTACCCCGTTACTGAGAAAATAACGCCGTTCTTCCAAACGCTGTGCGTTACAGAGGAAGCAGCAGACGAACGAACTCCAGGATACAGTTAAACTACAATACTTTAAACTTTCATTAAAAACAAACAAAAACAAAAAACAAGTCAAATTACCTTCAAGATGAGACACGAGAAAGAGGATGAACAGCAGCGCAGCCATCATGTGTCTGTCACAATCACTCCAACTCATCTGAGTGGGTTTCGAACTTCCTCGCTGTGGTCACAAACCTGTGTGATCAGGACTTCACCGCGTGTCCACCTCAAAGCCAGCTCGCGCTCCACAGGGTCAAAAAAAACCACGCGTGTCCACCTCAAAGCCAGCTCGCGCTCCACAGCGTCAAAGAAAAACACGCTGCTCAACGCACTTTGCTAAATAATAACTTGTTTGTACGCGTGTGTGTGTGTGTGTGTGTGTGTAGCACAAGATGTAAAGATAACACAATCATTGCACAATCGTTGGGGTTCAGGCCTCTATATGAGGCAACGTGCAGGCGTGATGAAAGGAATCTAAGGCATAGATGACGCTTTTATTTAAACACATCAAAGTAATAAAGAGTTACATATTTGACCTTTAAACAAACACTTAAATAAAGACAGGAACCTTTTTAGTTCAATTAAAGCTGAAGTCATCAGTGTGTGTGTGGGGACCTAATTCTGGTTACACGCTCACATTACGAGGACATGTCTTCCTGATGGGGGACAAACATCAAGTCCCCATAACGTACATGAGCTCATTTTAAGGTGAAGACATGTTTTAAAGTTAAGGTCAAGGTTAAGGTTAGGTTAAGTCTACAGGAAGTGACTGTAAGTCAACGCAATGTCCTCTGAAGTCATGGGAACCAGCCTCTGTGTGTGTCGTAAAACAACAGGAAGACACAGACGTTGCAGTAAAACACTTGAATTTAATTAAAGTGAAGAGCGCTTACTGTACAAAAAGGTTTCAGAATCGGTCCAGCAGATGGCGGCAGTGTCTCGTCTCCTCTGTGTCGCCGAGGACAATCTGGTTTTCTACCAAGAATATTTGACAGTCGCTTTTAGAAAGACACGAGCGCGCAGTTAAATAACAGCTTTTGTAAGGACTGACTTTTGGGGCTTCAGTTATTTTGTCTCCACATTAGAAATAACGAAGAAAAAAAAAAAACTTAAATAAATAATTAAAAAGTAAAATTCCTACATACGCAAAAGTATTAGCATTAAAGTACAAATGTATAGGAGTACTTATAAGTACTTATTATGAAGAAAAAAAAGGGTGAAAATCGTCTTTCATGGGTTTCAGTTCTTAAATGTTTTAACAGGCAAAGTTGGGCCTGCTGTAGTGAAGTCTCTGTTTAATCTTAATCTTAATCTTAATCTGCAATAACACATTTTACTCATTTGTTGATCTGAATAGTGGCAGAAAAGAAGGACAGTGAGGGGACACATTACTTAAAAGGACAAATTAAGTGTATAAAGTTACTTCCAATCATTCATTTTGATGCATAACTGGTTTAGGTAAACTTTTTTTTTTACATGTAACAGCTGGTAAATAAAGCGATGTAACGTCCAGTATTTGTTGTGTTACATATTTGTGCGTCTGCTGTCCATTTTGTAGACAAAATCCTACGATACGAGATGCGACGTTCTCAGCTCCACGCCACATTTTCTTTTTTTGGACATTGCGCTGTGCAAGTGTTTTTACGGTTGTGCTTTGAACTCAGGACATGGTCACGTTACATTTAGTCTGGGTTTGGTTCCAGTGGATGGGACCGGGTCGGGTAGAACATCACAGAAAGTAACACATTTTTTGCACCTGTGAAGAATTCTACACCAGGAATGACTCGACGCTACGCTCGCTTGTAGCACATCAACCAACAAGCTATTAATAACACATTTGTGCTCACGCATGTGGTCAGATATTGTGTTTTGACAGCCGGCCTTTCCATGTGGTTTGCATGTTCTCCCTGCGTGTGCGTGGGTTTCCTCCGGGTTCTCCGGCTTCCTCCCACAGTCCAAGAACATGCAATATGGGGATTAGGTCAACTGGACACTCTAAACTGACCATAGGTGTGAGAGTGAACAGTTGTTTGTCTCTATGTGTGTGGCCCTGCGATGGACAGGGTGTGACCCCGCCTACCGCCCTATGTCAGCTGGGATTGTGATGGAGGATGGAGTGGTAGACAATGAGTGAGTGAGCGATCCAGTGACTTTAACAACTATCAGACCTGTATCGATGCCAATTACCACCAAATTCCATTGTCCAGTCGTGTAGACCTGTGATTCCTCTGAAGTCAGCAGTCCGGTTTCAATCGAAGGTGCCACACTTCTGCGTGCCGCTCTTCTTCAGTTTACTTTCATCTAAAATGACTCCATCAAGAGAAAAAAAACCAGAAAACTTCATCTGTCCAGGAGTTTGGGGATTTGAAGGAGCTGGGTCTCCTTTCAAAACAGTGTTGGATGGAAGGTTTAACCAACCCCCATCTGGTGCCTCTTAGTCCCTCCCCCAGTGTCGAGTGCAGCAATGCTTGATTGGCTCAAATCCAGAGCTTTAAACATTTCCAAGACATCCAAGAAATTATGCTTGGCAATAAAAATCAAGTTCACCTTTCAGTGCATCACATAGACTGTGGTGCCAACATGTTTCCCAGGGCAGCAGGGAGACAGGAGACTGTCCTCTCTCTCCTGTGATTTAGAGACTTCGGGTTCAGGTTTCACAATGAGGTTTTCACAGGAGAAGCTGCGTGAGGACTCCAGCTCGACTGCGTTGGGTTTCTTGTCTACAGAGCCGTCCTAGGGACACTCATTAGGGACCTGGGAGAACAAAACAGAAAAGTCAACGTCGATACGGTGAGGGAAAACACTCTGTTCTGGGTGGAGTGGCTCAGTGGTTAAGCCCGGTACCCTGTGTGCGAAAGACATCATAGTCGTAATGGTCGCAAGTTCGACTCCACCCCTGGCTGATTGTACTCAATTCCATTGTAACTCGCTTTGGATAAAAGCGTCTGCTAAATGACATGAAATGGAAAAAAAAATGTCTCTGAACACTTTCCACCAACATCTAAATACTACAAAATCTGACCCCACAAAGAAACAGGACCTTCCTTAAACAATCTTCAGGAAATCAGGGACAGTTAGAAGATCAGAAGGACGGGTGAGACGGACGGCACTTCAACTGTGACCCTGCAGAATGGAGGAACAAGGACTGATTGAAGAGGCACCAAAGAAGATTTAAGGGCTTGGTCTTTGCAGAGAACCTTCAGGAATAGTTAGAGGCCATCACTTGGTGGCAAGGTTACATTTCAGAGGAGACAGCTTTTAAGAGCGTCGCCTGGAAGCAACGCCGAAGAGGAGACAAAAACATCCAATAAGGTCATTTCACGGGAGGGACTGAGGGTTGTCCTTTTCTAAAGGGTTTTCCGAATAATTTAAGGGACCAAGACAGGGAGAGGAGAATAGTGGAGCCATTAAAGTGTAGAGAGCAGATTTGCGGCCATGAAAACAACATATGAAGCTCTGAGTGGGCGGAGTGGCTCAGTGGTTAAGACAGGTACCCTGTGTGCGAAAGACATCATGGTCGCAATGGTCACAAGTTCGACTCCACCCCTGGCTGATTGTACTCAATTCCATTGTAAGTCGCTTTGGATAAAAGCGTCAATGACATGTAATGTAATAATAAGAACAAATTTGTACAGATCAGAGCGAGACAATAATACAGCAACAACAATAATGAATACAGTAAACACTAGTATGTACAGGGTTTTCCAGGCCTGGAAATAGTTTGGAATTAAGTTTTTAATTAGGAATCCCCCGATCCAAAATAAAATATATCGGACATAAGATGAACGTAACTAAGTCAGCAAGCCCTAACAGTATGCTAACTTTTACTCACGAGTGAAGTTAGCAAGCCCTAACAGGATGCTAACTTTTACTCTCAAGTGAAGTTAGCAACCCATAACAGGATGCTAACTTTTAAGCACAAGTGAAGTTAGCATGCTCTAAAATGATGCTAACTTTTATTGTGTTACATTACATGTAATTTAGCTGACCCTTTTATCCAAAGCGACTTACAAAGGAATTGAGTACAACCTGCCATGGGTGGAGTTGAACTTGCGACCATGAAGTCTTTTGCACACAGGGTACCAGTCTTAACCACTGAGCCACTCCACCCCCCTCAACGTTTATGCACGAGTGAAGTTAGCATGCTCTAAAAGGATGCTAACTTTTACACATGTGTGAAGTTAGTATGCTCTAAAAGGATGCTAACTTTTACACGTGAGTGCTTCCCCTTGGTCATATCATCCGTCATCATGCACTTCATTTTCACTGTTACACCGACAACACCCAGGTATACATATCCACCAAATCCATTCTCTCCACCGTCACACACTGCCTTTCCGACATTAAAACCTAGATGGACCACAATTTCCGCAAACTCAACAGCAATAAAACAGAACACATCCTCACCGGACCCAAATCTCTCCTCCCATTGGCCCAGAACATCTCCCTCACCATCGACGGCCACTCAATCACTCCCTCCCCCTCCGCACGCAATCTCGGCGTTATCCTGGACTCCACCCTCTCATTCAAACCCCACATAAACTATATAACCAAAACATACATTTCCACCTCCGCAATATAGCCCGTCTCCGTCCCTGCCTTTCACAATCCACTGCAGAAATCCTCATCCATGCCTTCATTACCTCCAGACTGCTGCCCGTCTGCTCACCCGCTCCAGTGACCACATTCCACAGGCTCCCTGTTCCATACCGCATACAATACAACGTATTGTATATCTCACCGACCTCCTCCACCTACACTGTCCCACCCGCCGCCGCCAACCTCCTCACTCCCCTCAGGACAAAGCACCGAATCCTGGGGGACCGAGCCTTCGATGCGGCCGCCCCCACTCTCTGGAACTCACTCCCACAACCCATCAGGAACTCATTACTCAGACTCATTACAGACATTAAAATAACTGTAACTGTTTGGACAGACACTGAAACCTGTTTCTGGCAGTTTTATCCCTCGAGTAAAAGTCAGCGGGACACACTGGTCCCAGCAGATCATGAATATTCAGCACGCGTGTGCGTCTGTGAACTCACCGCTCGCAGGTTTTTACCGGCTGCTCCCATGTTCACGTTGTGTCTTTTCAGTTCTGACTTGATTAACGCTGAAACAGAGAGACAGTGTTCAAATAGAAGCATTTCAAATATTTATTTAGAACTTCATTAACATTAACCATAACCAGTTCATGACTAACCCTAAACTTAACCACAATTCAAATCTTAGTCCTAAACTTAAACCAGTTCCTCAGAAATGAAATGCTGCTTCAATAGGACCATGTGTGTTTATATATGTATATATAGTTATAACTACGCACACACACACACACACACACACGGAGCGTACCTGTGAGCAATATTCCGAGTAAGATCCAAACACAGAGGAAGATGTTTCCAACCAGAGGATTGTAATCTGTGGTCAGTCTGCCCTGAATCAGTGTGAAAATGATCCCGAATATCTACACACACACACAAACACACACACACACACAAGAATGTAAATGATTGTAAAATTCAATAAAGCTATTCTGCAGGTTAGAACCTTCAGGACACGCTGCATGTGTGTACCTGAGCGAACGCGTTGAGGAGGCCTGACGACGTTCCTTCAGACTCTGGGTAAGTGATCTCCACGCCGAACTCAAAGCCCAGCGGCAGGTAACCAGTCATGAAGAACCTGAGACGCAGACGTTAGTTTGTTTTACAGAGGGCCACAATGATTCAGGAAGAAAAGAGCCATACATTGAATTATTTAAGACTTTTCTTTTCTCTGCTGCCGATGTCCTTTCACTATATTTTAAACAAAAGAGGATGAGGTAAAAAGGTAAAAAAACAATTCTGAATTTTATTTTTTAAATTAAATTCATGTGTGGCCCCAATCCTCTTCCAAGTAGTCCATATACATTATAAAACATGCAAATGTACATATCCACGTTAGCTAAAGCAAAAAGAGATTTTTTATTTGTTTCTGTGATTGATCATTGTGTTATTGTTGTAGTAAGTTATAGGTAAGTTTCATTTGCAAGTTGTTTTTGTGTATAGGTTAAAAAGGCAACTTTGAAACCTAAGTTGTTTCTGCTTTCAGAGATTTTGTTTGTTAGTCAAAGTCAAATATACTTGTTGTAGTGTTTGGACTAAATTGTGAGTGAAGCCATTTTCTTGTCTTTCTTTTTTGTTTACTGGAGGTAAGATTAGGTTTGTTAGAGTTAAGTTTTTGTTTGTTTGTTACTTTGGCATTGCTCTACACGTAACAATACAGGTGCTGGTCATATAATTAGAATATCATCAAAAAGTTGATGATATTCTGCTCAGGTGTTATGAGAGCCCTGGTTGTTCTGACAGTGGCCTTCAGCTCTTCTGCATTGTTGGGTCTGGTGTATCACATCTTCCTCTTCACAATACCCCATAGATTTTCTATGGGGTTAAGGTCAGGCGAGTTTGCTGGCCAATTAAGAACAGGGATACCATGGTAGTAAATCCCAAACTATTCCTTTAATGCTCATATCCAGTAACATTTACTGGATAATATGGATGCTCTTGTGTGAAAGTAGCCCACAGCAGCAGATTTAACCCCCGCTGTGGAGTGAGTGTTTACAGATGCAGGGAGCAGCCTCTTATCTGCAGCTGCCGTGTTTCATCCAACAACAATGAGACAAAGACGCAGCTCTCATGCCCGTCGAGTCCTTGTTTGTTGTAGACACTGAAATGTCAAACCTGCGGGGCATAAAAGCCCAATACCATGGCTACATTAGCTGCTAACATCAAACTCCAATGCCATTTTATCTGGCTACAGTATGCTAATGTGAAAGCCCAATGCCATACATAAGGCGCTAATGTCAAATTCCAAGGCCATGGTATGTGGCTACATTAGCTGCTAACGGCAAACTCCAATGTCATTTTATTTCTCGATATCATGCTAACATGAAAGACTGTTGCCACGGCTACATTAGTTGCTAAAGTAAATAATTGTGGCCAAAGCTTTTTGGACTTTTTTGTCGCTAACCTAAGGGAGGGAGATGCTAATGGCAGCAACCATTCATAACAAGTTATGAGTGGTGGCAATTTTTTTCCAATTTAAAGCTGATATATATTCATTAAAACAGGTCGTACATAAAGCAAACACGTGGAACTGAGTGAACGCTGGTCATACCCAAGGACTCCACCAGTGAAGAAGACCAGGTAGATGTTGTTCAGGTCCAGAGTGAAGGTGAAGACCACCATGCCCAGAAACGACAGGACGTAGACTATCAGAGTCGTCATCCTGGAAAACCGATGTGATCAGGTTTAGATCAGGTCTAAATAAAATACATTAACAGATGACTGTGTGTGTGTGTGTGTGTGTGTGTGCTACCTACTTGTATGTCTTGGTGTGGTCCAGCCACAGACCACAGAGGATAGACCCAACCATTCCAGCGACAACCAGGGTCAAACCAATTCTCCCAGCGTTCAACTGCTGGTTCTGAGGAGAGGAGACAAGAAGAGAGGAGAGTGATGAAGATTTTCATCATTATCAGCAATTGTTGTTTCCATGGTAACCACACACCCTTCCTTCTAGAACCCTATGATTTGCGCTATGTGCAAAAATGTGGACGGAATCAGCTGTTAAATGTATTCCACATTTAACAGCTGATTCCGGTCAGAATTTGGTCAGAAAGTGAGTTTGGAACGTTTTGCAGAGACCCGGGTGGAGGGGGGGAGAGAGGTGAGGAGGTATGTTTGCAACAATGAAACTATATTTACGGCAACTGCACTGCGAAAGTTATTTCAAAAAGAAAAGAAACAACAACAAAAACAGCTGATGGAAATATGACAAGAAAAGATAACACCTACCATCCAAGTTATTTAATTTCAAACGTTAAGAGTTTATAATGTCCACTTTTTTATGTACTGTTTAACAGTGTAGCTCACAAATAAAGTGAAATGAAAAGTAGTAATAAGTGTATTTAAAGTAAATATTGTATTAGATATTATTATTATCTATATATGGTGACATGAGACAAGATCTGGTCTTAAAGGCCACATAGACCGGAAGCTCCAATTAACGCTGCGTTTGTGTGTGTGTATCTGCATCATGACCTCGTTTATGAAACCCTAAAGTTTCAAAACAAACAGTTCAGCCACTGCTGAGAAAATAGGGTTTTATTGTTTTCCTGGGCTCTGTGAAGTGGATCGGCACTTCCGTATGTTGATGATGTCATCAGTATACCTCACCACTCCTCCCACCACTGTAGCGCCTCCTGGTGCGGGCACTAGTCCGGGCGCATCCGGTTGCGTACATTCAACCGCAGAAGAAGAAGAACTACTCTCGTTGTAGCTGCTGAGATGCAGAGCATCCACCGTGCCAGAGGGGGAGCTGTGTATCTGAGAGCTGGCCTATCTATTACGTCACTTCCAGGTACCTGGCCAATCGCAGGACAATGGGAAAGCTCTCGTTGGCTGGCCAATCACAACACAGTCCACGTTCTGGGTTTTGGTCTGAAATAACGCGGCTGATGAGAGATCGGCTCGTTTGCAGCGACTAGGAGGTTTTTAATCATGAAAACAAGTTAATATATGTAAGTAGACCTCCATAACTAACATATGTGCGATACAAGCATTCTATGTCACCTTTAAGATTTCTTTTTCCTTGTTTAAAGGCTGCTGTATGCAGCGTTATATCCACATATTACTGATTTTATTTATATCCTGATATATTATGTTGACATAAAAAGGGATAAGGCTTTATTTGTGTGTGTGTGTGTGTGTGGGCTGCAGGCATGCGTGAAAGCAGCTAATGAACTCAGAGCCACAGACAATAAAACTTGTGTCATCAAAGTCATCAGAAGAGTCTCTTGTTCTTCTCTCACTCAGTTTTTGCCTCCCTGTCCGCCGAAAGATTCAGGTGTTTCATTTATGGGAATTAATAGTAATAAACTGGAGATTTTCAAAGTTGAAGGTTGGGAACATAAATATAGTTGGTAAAAAAAATTAAGTGTAGCATAATCTTGGCTAAAACAATTAGTGAATACAGTTAGAGTAGCAGTAACATGCAGTTAGAGTAGCAGTAACATGCTAATCCTCAATCACAGTGACATATCACAAACACTACTTACTGCAGGGCCATTGAGGCCACGCTCCCTACATCGGAGGTCTCAAACTCTCAGTTTGACACCTCCTCTCAGTCTAATGCCATTTTTTTTGGCTACAGTATGCTAATGTGAAAGCCCCATTGCCAGGGCGACATTAGCTGCTAATGCCACATTAGCAATCCATGTCATGTGGCCCAACTAATAGAATAATTTTACATCACAAATACAATGTTGTCGTGAACTAAATATCGTTCCAAGTCAACATAATTTTATTTAGAAATTTGATCTACTTTCACAGTCATCAATCACTGGCAGTTAATTCTAGTTTTACCTCATAGCAGGCCATGATCATCTGGTTGAGGAGCGTCGAGACGGAGTAGAAGGCTCCAGTGAGTATACCTGCAGACAGAAGAAGAAGAAGAGGTCAAGTGTTGACACGACGCACTCACCAACCCCACTAAAATAAACACTGGTGCTGGATCGTTGAGTTTACCGTAGCTGATGAGCAGCAGGATGAAGGCTTTATTCTTCATCAGGTTGAGGATGGACTGCTTGTAGGAGTAATCATCGGGAGGAGTGTCTGGTAGGACAGCCTGGGCCTGACTGGGGGGGTGGGCTGGACGATCCCTGATGACTGTGGAAGACACAGTACAAGAGTAATAATATAATATTTTAAAGACAAAAACACTGCTGTGGAAGGATTTGTATGGGGCCCAGGTGGGCTCCCTGAGAAACTCCCACAGGCCACACATTTATTTTCATTCACATCTTTCTTTATTTCTCAATCTTAATATTTTTTCAGGAGGAGATCATCTCATGATCTTTGTACAGTGACAATTATTCTCCCTTTGTATTTATTTTATTTTACCTGTATTTTACCAGGGCTCTATAGCTCCCCCAGAGGTTCACTCATTGTCAGACAGAAGGAATTCTTTGGGAATTTTTGAGGCGGGAGAAAGTGGAAAAATTTTATTAAAATGCTAAATTTTGGATTTCTTTCCATCGTGTCTAAGTCGCACATTGTTGTTACAATTTTAACCAAACACCAAACACTAGTACACTTGTTGCTCTCATTAGAGCTGCAACTAACGATTATTTTCACAATTGATTAATCTATCGATTATTTTCTTGATTAATCGATTAATCATTTGGTGTTCAGAATATCAGAAAACTTGTTGAAAAAATGTTGATCTTTGTTCATCAAACCTGGAAATGATGATGTTCTCAAATGTCTTGTTTTGTCCACAAACCAAAATGATTCACTTTAAATGATATCTTTGTTCTCCAGAGCAAAGAAATTAAGAAAATATTCACATTTAAGAACCTTAAACAAATCGGAAATCTTGTTTTAATCATGAAAAAAGCTTCTAACCGATTGTCGATTAATTTAGTAATCGTTTCAGCTCTAGCTCTCGTGATTCCAAACAAATTTCTAATGCACTTCCACTATGTCGGCCCACCCAGAAGTGGGCCATTTTGGAAAAAAAAAAAAAAGCTAGTCCACGCATTTGAACAAACTTGTCCTCGTGTGTTTGAGCTAGCCGCGTCAAACTCTGTCCATATGTTCTAGACAGATTAATGATTAAAAGCTATCAAAGGATTTTCTCTACGTCAAAAGCCGTGGTAATTTGTAATTTTTAGTGTATGTCATTTTTTTCCAGCCTTTAAAACCAATTAAAGTCGTCACAGAAAATCTAAGGTACAGTAGGAAGGTGACGATGGCGTACGTACTGCTTCTTTAATAACTTGTTTCTTACAGTGTTTTGACAGTAACATTTGCCTCAGCGGAGCATGCTTTGCAAGTTAGCCCTCGCGGGCGTTTTGTGGTGGGGAGTTTTCTGACAAACCAGAAGCAAGAAAGCAAACTCCTGTCTGATGGGTTCATCTCTTGTGAAATGTGAATATGTTCCGGTTTCTTCGCACCATATTAGAAATAAAATCAATAAAACAAGACATTTGAGATCATTTACAGGTTTGGGAAACACTGATCAACGACGACACTTGACTCACATTAAGATTAGAAACATAAAAAACAAACTCAGCTATTAATTCAATGCTACTCTAACTTTAACTCAACGTAATAGTTTGGGGTTTTTTTTAAGAGAGTTTTCATGTTTTAGGCAATCAACAAAAAGCTCACCGAATAAAAATATATCCTGGCTTAAACTGACGATATTGTAAGAATATGTACACAACTTTAATTCTGCTGTATGAGAACTTTTGCGACTTAAATCTGACGTTTTGTGTCACTTCGTAAACCACTCACCCTCCCACACCAAACCACATAGAGGAAATCAGTGATTTTAACATCACACACACAGGAGTTGTTGATCCACTGCTGCCTCCATCACTAAGTTCAAGTCTTATTTTGTCTCTTCGGCTTTTGAAATCCTTTATTCAGATTTACCTCAGTGACACAAAGTGACCACACGGGGCTGCAGTAGACCAGCAGCTCCTGTGTCCCCACGAGCTAAAATCACTGATTTTCTCTATGGACTTTGGTGTGGGAGAGTTAGCAATATATAAACTTGTGTCCAGTCAGAAAGAATACCTGAACTATCACTTTAAACTGGAAAGTTAACATTCCCAATGAAGGAATTTCGGATTTCTTGAAATCAAAAACCAAAATAACGTTTTTGGGTTTTTTTAATAAAATGCAGTTTGGACCCTATTTGTCCTCAATTTTGTCCCAGTGAGAGACACATGTCCTAGTGGATTAGTGTGTGTTCTGTTTAAAATCCCCACTGGGACATCAAAGTGAGGACACACACACACGAGCAGCTCTGTTCTAATGGACAGGAGAGCACATGTGGTCACGTCAGTCAGAGCAGATGGCAGCGCTGGGTAAATGGCAGACATTTACCCATGATGCAAAGCATCTCTTTTGTGTTTGCGGCGTACCTATAAATGTGAGGAGGAAGAGGGCGGTGGAGACGGCAGCCGTGCCGTAGAACATCACCCTGATGTTGTGACCTGTCAGCTCCACGTCATTAGGAGTGGTGGGAACCAACACCGGAGGCAGCAGGAAGCCAATGGCGACGCCCAGCTGAGGACGACAGACAAACAGACGCTAGCCAATTTAACAAAAGAGCCACTTAATAAAATCTACACTTAAATTATTAATTTATGATCTCTTAAAAAATGTCTCTTACTCCTTTACCTCAACTGGAGACTCCCACACCAAAGCCCATAGAGAAAATCAGTGATTTTAACATCACACACACACAGGAGCTGCTGGTCTACTGCTGCCTCGTGTGGTCACTTTGTGTCACTGAGGGAAGTCTGAGTGAAGGTTTTCAAATGCCGTATGACAAAATAAGACATTTGAACTTAGTGATGGAGGCAGCAGTGGATCAACAACTCCTGTGCGCTGTGATGTTAAAATCACTGATTTTCTCTATGGGGTTTGGTGTGAGAGAGTGAGTGGTTTATAAACTTCAGTTTCCTGTTGGAAAAGTCTCACTGTGAGATAAGGACGTGAAACATTTTCTTAAAGATATCAAGACTTGAACTGGTATAGATTTTTACGAGCCTTTTGATTAGCAGCTAAAATCTGCTGGCAACTAAAAAACACCTGAACTATGACTTCATTCATTCATTAATCTGCCAGGTGCAAATGTGAGTTTTGTGTTCAAATAGTCGCTAAAATGGGAGTCAAATTTAAATCAAGGATATTTCATAATCTGGCAAAGCAAAGGCTGTTTACGCAGGATTTAGAAATGATCCATTTGTGATCATATCCTAACATACATATATATATATACATATATATATATATATATATACACATATATGTATATATACGTATATATATATATATATATATATATATATATATGTATATATATATATATATATATATATATGTATATGTGTGTATATATATATATATATATATATATATATGCACACACACACATCTATTTTGAGGCTGCAACTACTGCTTATTTTGATAATCAAATGTGGTCGAGTAAATGCAAGAAAACGTTGATCGCCGTTTCTGAAACTTCAAAGAAACTTGTTTAAATTATTGAAAAAATATTTCCAAGTGTTGAGAAAACTCTGCCTCATTTACTTGGGGACCCCAAAAATGTCTCCCGCGACTCATCTGCGGGCCCCAGACCCAGTGTTTGGTGCACATCACTGACCTGGTTCCCCAGCACAGCTGCGGCGCACGCCGTGGAGACCTCGCGGGGGCCGAACCACACCGAGGCGAGGCGGGACGGCAGGCCGAGGATGAAGACCTGCGCCACGGAGCAGACGACCTGCGCCGCCATGGTGACCCCGAACAGGTCGGGCCGGACGCTGGCGCACTTGAGCCACGCGCCGGCGCAGTTGAGGCCCGCGCCGAGCAGCGCGGTGAGCCGCAGCCCCCGGCGGTCCAGCAGCCAGGTGGCGGGGAAGATGAGCGGCACGTAAGCGACCATGTAGACGATGGAGAGCCAGTCCACCTCGCTGTTGCTGACGCCGTAGTAGCTCGTGAACACGTTGGCGATGATGCTGTAGTGAATCCACTGGAAGGCGTTGACCAGCGAGTACAGGCTGAAGACGGCGAGCACGGCGAAGCGGCGCAGGTACAGCCGCGTCTCCAGGCGCGTCTCTTCCTCCTCCTCCTCCTCCGCCGCCGCTTCTCCTGCTCCTCCGTTGGGCAGCATCGCCTCTCTTTCATCCGGCTTCTCTTCTAACTCACCGCCCTCTTTGTCTTCCTCCTGCGGCAGCGGCAGGAGCGGCAGGGCGGAAGCGGCGTCGTCGTCGTCCTCTTTCCGCCGCTCCACCGCCGCTGCGTCACCGTCAGACTCCGGTGTCTTCACCGCCGTGATGTTGTCAGGTGAACCGGCATCCGCGCGCAGATGCTCCTGCACGAGCTCGCCGGCGACCATGTTGTCCGCGCGGCGTCGGCAGTCTCTGATCTTCCGCTTCTTCTTTTTCTTGTTCTCGTGACAGATGAGTGGTGGAGAGATGAAGCAGGAAACGCGGCCGCCGCGCGCTCTGGTTCGCTCATTCAGTTACAATGAAACGATGCTTCAAACAACGAGAGTGATGGCGGTTAATAAAATAAATTTAAATAACAACAAAAGTAGCGAGAGAGAAATAAAACTAACACCTCATATTCATCATGATAAGATAATCTACCTCTCTCTCTCGCTCTCTCCCCCCTCTTTATCTCTCTCTCTTTTGTGTGTGTGACACACGTTGCCTTCCGATTCCCGGGAACCAATCGCGTCCCAGGCTGAATCATCCTGGACCATGTGGAGGCAGAGAAGCCATGATGGAACTGTACACTACTGTAGCGCGCACACACACACACACACACACACACACACTGTAATACATACACACACGCAGTATTAACAATGATAATTAAAGATAATTACAATGTTTAACTGCCTGATTTACTCTGTCTAAACTGCATATACTTTAAATGATCTTAATATTAAATATCTATGTACAGTATATACAAAAGCATGTTTATACTTTTATGTCCTTCACTATATTTGCTGCTGTAACAATGGAAAAACTATTGTATCTCATCGTATCTCAATTATTATTTCATTACCTTACATCTTATCGTCTCTTTCAGGACCTTATTTTATGGTATTGTGTCATAAACATGTTGCTAAAGTTTAAACTGTGTACTGCAGCTCTGTGTCCATATGCTGCGCTCATAATCTGCTCTAATCCTATTCTGAGCCCGTGTGAATCCACAGCAGGTGATTTTCGTCTGGTCCACGTCAAAGAAAGAAGAAAAACTGAAATTTACATCAAATATACGTTCATTTGTACGTTTCTCAGGCTTCTTTAAGGGCTCTCAGCTGTTCTCAGGAGGGTCAGATAACCTTTGACCCCCCCGTGGAGTAGGAGGAGAGCGCTCACTCTGTCTCAGTTTTCAAAAACCAACACCAGGAAAAATAACTGCTCACTAAAAACAAAAATGTGTGTGCGTGCGTCCGTGCGTGCATGTGATACATTTCTGGTTCTATAGATTTGATCCATTTCTGAAATAAATAACTTTTTGTCGTTAAGTTACAGATACTTTTGACTTTAAAAGCATTTAAAAGCAAATGTTTTAAACGTAACAGAAGTAAAAAGCGGACAGAATTCTGAATAATTATCAGGTAACAAATATACAATTATTGAGTCTCATTTGCAAAAAATGTTCATACAAAGTCGACGTTTGTTGTGTTATTGTTGAATTGTGGGTAATTATTTAGTAGTGTTTATTGCACGTGAGTAAAACGAAATAACAAATGAATAATAATTACTTTTTTATTGTTTCCGTTTGTTCAAGTTTTGTGACATTTGCCAAAAGTAAAAGAAAAGGATAAGAAAAAGAGGGAAAATGACAGGAAAAGAAAATAATCATCAGGAAAATTATTTTTTTTTGATTTATATTTATTTTTGAAATGTTTTTCTAATTTCTGTTCTTACTTTTTAACAAAAGCACAAGAAAACCAACCAAAAAACTAAATGGAACTTATTATTTTGTATTTATTGTTGCCGTTTTCCTTGTTTGTTAAGTATAAAAAAGTCAAGTTTGATTATATATTTGTTTTGTCTTTCTGAAAATACGCTGTAAATACGGAGTAACTCATCCTGTCCAACATAGAAGGATCTTTGGAGAGGCTTCTTCAAGTTTCCTGTTGCCATGGCAGCCACAGCATCATGCACCAACCGTGGATCATTTATTTAAAAGGGGGAAAAGAAACAGACGGAGACGGAGAGAAGAGAGAGGAGGAAAATGTCGGGTGAAGCTGTCGTGGAGCTGAACCGTGTCAGGGAGACGTGGTGTCAGGTGGACGTGAAGCCGCAGCAGAGTTGGGACAGAACTCAGAGGAGACATTACCGTCAGCACCTGAAGACGAGCACGCTGCTCCTCAAAGCTCTGACCGGAGCCGGAGCGCCACTCCGCAGGAGCGTCCGCTCAGAGGAACCTCCTCCTCCTCCTCCTCCTGCCAAACTCCCAGAGAGAAGACACTTCAGAGAAAGCCGTGAGACATCCGTCCACTCACTGCGTGTCCACAGCAACGTCCTCTGTGAAAAGAAAATTGCTATTTATTTATTTAAAAAAGGTTGAAAAAATTCACAACTGTACCTCTACAACTGTAATGAGGTGGAAATAGAGATTTATTTTTTTAATCGCAGACAGGACAGTATTTTATACTGAAGTGATCGTCTTCTTTCTTCGTCTGTCTCAAACCGTTTGTCTTTTCCGTCTCTTCCAGGTAAAACTCAGCTGGTGTGAAATGTGATGTGACTCAACACAAGCAGCAAGTGTTCAGGTGTTCAAGATTAATACGACGACAACAATAACAATAATTAAAAAAAAGGCTCAAAATCCCTGAGTAGATTTGTCTTATTTACAGAGCGAGCAAGCGACAGACAGACAGACAGACAGACAGACACTGTCGCTGTCTTTCCTCCGTCAACATCCGACAAAACAATTGTAAATATCTTGGGTCAGATTATAAACTTTAGATATTTACAATTATTTTGTCAGAGGTCGACGGGGATCGAGTTCCACATGGACAGCGAGTCCAAGCCTGTGGCGACATCCAGTCGATTGAGCTGTCACTCAAAAACACAGGAACCAATCACGAGCAGCTTCCTAAGGCCCGCCCACAAATAAAACAAACACAGTGCGATGGAGTGAGGGAGCATAAAGAACAAGCGAGGGAGCGTAAATAACAAGTGAGGGAGCGTAAATAACAAGTGAGGGAGTGTAAATAACAAGTGAGGGAGCGTAAATAACAAGTGAGGGGTGTAAATAACAAGTGAGGCGTAAATAATGAATAACAAGTGAGGGCGTGAATAACAGCGAGGAGTGTGAGAACAAGGGCGTAAATAACAGCGAAATAACAAGCGAGGGCGTAAGAACAAGTGAGGCGTAAGAACAAGTGAGGCGTAAATAACAAGTGAGGGCGTGAATATGTGAATAACAAAGAGCGAGGAGTGTGAAGAACAAGTGGGGGACCGTAAAGAACAAGTGAGGGAGCTTGAAGAACAGCGAGGGCGTGAAGAACAAGCGAGGGAGCGTAAATAACAAGCGAGGGAGCGTAAATAACAAGCGAGGGAGCGTAAATAACAAGCGAGGGAGCGTAAGAACAAGTGAGGGAGAGTAAAGAACAAGTGAGGGAGAGTAAGAACAAGTAAATATAAACACAGTCACTGAAATGCTGTCAAACTTTATAAATCAAAGTCATTATCATTATTCTTATTATTATTTATTAATGTGCACAGTGTTGGTGTGAACTACGATGAGACATGCGCTCCCCTGGAAACATGATTTGTGAGATTTTGGGGGCGTCTCTAAAATATTGTTTTTTGATTGATTTGATTAAGATTTGATGCGTGTGTGGAGGTTGGAGTGTATATGTGGTGATATGAGCTGACTTAAGGTAAGGAGACGTACAGGCTTGTAATCACGGACGTGTTGACTTGAGTATGTACCTAAACCGTGTCGTCCCGAGGCGAGTAGAGCCGGTGGAAATACGCCTCAAGTCCTCGCTCTGAGGCACGCGCGAGTGTCCGTCCTGCAAACCGGGGTGTAGTTTGCACACTGGAAGTAACATCTGATTGGATTTCGATGTTTTGAAAGACTTTTATTACTTTCACGGAGTATGTTGCTGGGGTAACTGACTCAGCGTTAAGCTGAACTGGCTTTGTGAAAACGAAAAACCAGAGTTTCCCTCATCTCAGGGTTAACTAAGAGTTTTCACTAAACCTGCTTTCTGAAACGGGCCCCTGGTCGTCAGAGATCAGGTCCAAAACTGTTGCGACTCGAAGAGGCGTGTCCTCAGAACTCGGCTCCGGGAAAGAAGAGTCTTCTGGCGTTCTGCGCCGTGACAAACTGAACCCTCTGAGGTGACAGGCCTTTGATTTTGGCGACATAAGCGCAGCAGAGAACAATGTTGCAGGGCTCGTTCCTCACCTGGAGACAAAAGAGAATGAGACACAACACAATTACTGCTTCATCCAACCCTAAACACTTCAGCTGTGTCCCGGAGAACGTTTGGTGCCGAATATGAAGACATTTCCTTAAAAGATATACTGAGATTACAAACGTTCACATTCTAATTAGGGCTAAAACAATTAGTCGATTACTGCATAAATCATCAACTATTTTGATGAATGATATGTCGGTTTGAGGTTTTTTTCATTTTTAAGACAAGTTTTTTAAGACTTTCTGATTTTCAGCTTCTTATATGTGAATATTTTCTACTTTCTGTCATTTTTCAAATTCTTAAATGTGAATATTTTCTACTTTCTGTCATTTTTCAGCTTCTTAAATGTGAATATTTTTTGATTATTGACTGTTGATGTAACAACAGGCTCCAGTGTTTGTGTAACATCCAGTCTTTATCGTTCATTTTAAATAATCAGAAAAAAAACAACATACATGCGCGCCGTCAGGCCCCAGAGCAGGAGAATCTGTTTCCAGACAGATGTTGTCCAGTGGAATCCGTGCAATCAGTTTGTCTCTCTGTGGTAAAATAATAATAAAGAAAACATCAGGAGAATTTAAACCCAAAAAACACTGGTCTTCTCCTGTCCTCACTGCTGGAGACAGGAGGAGGAGCTGAAGTGGTCTACACAGCTCCGGCAGGCGGCGCCACGCAACCAAAGCGACACCATATTGGCAGGAAATGACAGTTTATCTCCCTCCATGACCCACCTGTTGGTTCTTACAGACGGCAGGCGGGAAGGAGAAGTAGTAACCGGCGTTCACGCCTTCCAGAGCTACCGACGGCTTCCCCGCAAAGTTGTGAAGCAGAGCGCGGCCGATACCTGACGGAGAAGAAGTCACGGAGACGTAACGTCCGCCCGTCTCCTCTGCAGCAACTGCGACAAACACTGTGAAGCCGGAAAACTCACCTTGTGCTTTCATGGTCTCTATGGTGACTTGAGCAGCTGATCGCGAGTGGACATTTCTGTGCAGCAAACAGGAAAGGAAGAGTAAGTCATCGGCATCTTCCTCATCTCCCACGCCAAACCCCATAGGGAAAATCAGTGATTTTAGCTCACGGGGACACAGGAGCTGCTGGTCTACTGCTGCCTCGTGTGGTCACTTTGTGTCACTGAGGTTAATCTGAACAAAGGATTTCAAATGCCGAATTGACAAAATAAGACATTTGAACTCAGCGATGGAAACAGCAGTGGATCAACAACTCCTGTGTGCTGTGATGTTAAAATCACTGATTTTCTCTATGGGCTTTGGTGTGGGAGAAACAAACCAGTTTCCTGTTGGAAACGTCAGTTTAACATTGAGATACAGTGGCAAACTTATCCTTTCTTCTGTGTGTGTGTGTGTGTGTGTGTGTGTGTGCGTCCGCTAATCGCAGCCATGTTTTCTTTGAGTGTGCACCTGCTGCTTTTTACCACAGGGAGCAGCAGAGTGCAGTCAGCCATACAAACATACAGTGAACTAAGTGCTTATTTGAGTTTACCTGCAACAGTTCCTCCATGAGGTGACTCTGCAAAACCCAGTTTCAAAAATAAATCTTCAACTTCAACATCTACTCTCACTCACACAGGAAGGTCCAGCTCTTTGGCGACGTCGAGCTGCTTCACAAACACGGCCATTTGGTCGTCTCTGTGCTGCTGAGTGGGAGCGCACCACGGCGTGAAGTCTAAACCGATCTGTGACGACAGAGAAGACAAAAGAAGAGCATCTACACTTGTTAAAGCGGCACATTTAAACGTGTTTTTACCACCTCGTACAACAGACACTTCCCACACCTCTGTTAACAAATACAAGGAATTGTCAAGGACTTTGCAGGACCAATTCCCTCAAATTCAAGGACTGGAATGAGCTGACACAGCTTAAGGTGGAAGAGCTTATAGTTGTGTATCAACGTATGTCTTGCTCAAAATTCAAGCACTTTCAATGACCCACGTTTATTTGGGTTCATTTTCAAGAACGTTCAAGGGCCTTGAGATACTTGATTTTCAAATTTACAAACTTCCAAGGATTTCAAGGACCTGTTGGAACCCTGAATCGGGAGACAATTACCTAAAATATCAAATTAACTTAAAAACATTTGTGCATAAAATACAATTAAAGCACTTTCAATGATATATGTCTATTTAGGGCCATTTACTTTCAATGAACCATGTCTATTTACAGCAACTTCCAAAAAAATTTCAAGGGCCTCGAGATACCTTATTTTCAAATTCACAAACTTTCAAGGACCCGTGGGAACCCTGAAGGACACATCAGCAGCAGAAGACATTTACCTTAAATATCAACTACACCTTTTTCTTGCAGACAATTCAAGCACTTTCCATGACCCATGTCTATTTGGAGCAATTCTCAAAAACTTTCAAGGACCTTCAGACACATTGTTTTCAAATTGACAAACTTTCGAGGATTTCAAGGACCCGTGGGAACGGTAAATGTAAAGGAAATTGTCTCCTGCTGCTGATGTGTCCTTCAGGGTTCCCACAGGTCCTTGAAAGTTTGTGAATTTGAAAATAAGGTATCTAGAGGCCCTTAAATTTTTTTTGAAAGGGCACATTGGCAGTGGGAGACATTTACCTAAAATATCAAATTAACTTTAATTCAAAAACTTTCAATGACCCATGTCTAGGGTCATTTCCAAAGACTTTCAAGGACCCTTGGGAACCCTGATGAAGATACCCTTGATTATTTTAGATCATCGACACCCGTTGTTGGATCATTTCTAAACGAGGCAAATCCTGATGTCAGAGTTCTGTTGAATTCACGTGTTTTTATTTTAAAAAACAACAAAAATGTAGCCTGAGGCGCGTCATGTGATCATAAAAGACAGAGAGAGGATTTAGTCTCATCCTGCAGACGAATGAAAAGCTGGAGCTGATCCATAAAAGCAACACATCATCAGCTGATGCCTGAAATGTGCTCCGACACACACACACACACACACACACACACACACACACACACACACACAGTTATGACAACTTTAATCCTCTTTTCTTTCTTCTGGAGTCACATTAATGTTTGGAGTGGGAGCACCGCTGTGTGTGTGTGTGTGTGTGTGTGTGTGTGTGTGTGTGTGCGCGCATACCTCTCCAACAGCAGTGAGACGTTCTCTGTGTTTGTAGATCAGAGGCAAAGCAGCATCCAGGTCCTTTAAAAACACAGCACGCCCACATTAATCTCATTTTATTCAATCTACCGGATTAAACTCATGAAATGAACCCATAAATGATGATGGTGTTATTTTGCCTGTAATTTAATCCCGAACACTAACTCCTACCTCGAGGACTCTGAACGTTGAAAGAGTTTCTGAATGTATTGATCTAGTTTTATTTTCAAAGTAACCATCAGTTCATGGAGAAAACAAAAGTTTGTAGATCTGTAGGAAGCCTGAATAACTTGTTGCTTAAAAGAGAAAATAAATGAGTTGCTCTCCTCCTCCTCCTGTGAACCTTCACCCTCTGACCTCCTGACCTCTTCCTCCACAGAGCAGACGGGGTTTGTGTGATCACCACCTGTAGCCTCGCGCTGCGCTGCCGTTCCTGCGGCTCCTCGCCGCCCTGCAGAGGGTGAACGCCCAGACACGGAGAAACCAGATCTGGAAAACTGTGAGAAATAAAACACAGAGGACAAATAAACACAGAGGACGACCTCCAGCAGAGAGCAGCTGTAAAAGGAATAATGTCAACATTTTCACTCTGAAGGCTTCACAAAATATTCAGACGCCTTTCACTTTTTTGTTGCAGCCCGACGCTACCATCGTTTAAATATACCCAACTGATCGAGATCAAGAAAAATGACAGAAAGTAGAAAATATTTACATTTAAGAAGCTGAAAAATGACAGAAAGTAGAAAATATTCACATTAAAGAAGCTGAAAAATGACAGAAGTAAAAATATTCACATTAAAAAGCTGAAAATGACAGAGAAGTAGAAAATATTCACATTTAAGAAGCTGAAAAATGACAGAAAGTAGAAAATATTCACATTAAAGAAGCTGAAAAATGACAGAAAGTAGAACATATTCACATTTAAGAAGCTGAAAAATAACAGAAAGTAGAAAATATTCACATTTAAGAAGCTGAAAAATGACGAAGTAGAAAATATTCACATTTAAGAAGCTGAAAAATGATAGAAAGTAGAAAATATTCACATTTAAGAAGCTGAAAAATAACAGAAAGTAGAAAATATTCACATTTAAGAAACGGAGCGTGGCCGTGTCAGTGATTCAAAGATCTTAATTCTGCAATAAAAGCGTTTTGTTTTTTTTTCCTATAGGAAGAAGAACGTTGTGGCGCCTTTTCTTTTCTCAACATTTTTCCCTGTTTGAAAATTAAATATCCTACATGTTTTTATAGCTTTCACCTCGTCTGTTTATGCATTTACCGCTCAATAAAAAACAACAAACACACAGTATAAAATAGTGCACAGACCGTTGTTGCAGCTGGAGAACTCTGCTGAACTCCCCGACTCCCTCCGTGACTGCAATGAGAGTCTTGACCCCGGCCTTAAAACACACAAAGAGAGACAGTAATTGTGATATAAGAGTTTTCTCTAGCAATAAAACAAAAGAGCATTATATATGTGATATTTCTATACATGAGTTATGTTTTCTGCTCATCCAGACGTTTAAAACCACAATTAACCCCATAAGACTAACACAGTATCACCAGAAACACTGTCAACATATACTGCATATACGTTTAATAATCTACAGTGTTACTCTGTGGCGTTTCTCTGCATTGACTGTCCTCGTACTGGAGTCTTTTAGCTCAGTATCGGTGGTGAATTTCTCAGATTAACTGGAAACAGACCTGTCTGGTCCTCAGGATCACATCCTCCACATCCTGCAGAGCAAAAAAATAATAATGTTGTAAAACCCTGCCGCTGACTGCTATGTGATTACATTTAACAGCTTAAAAATAAATATAAAACCCAATTAAATGACACAAAATTGGGTGCAATAATAACCAGGATACAGTACGTTTGTAATATTCATGTACAATGAACTTTCAGCTAGTTTTCAATGTGTTATGTTAGTTAGCTTCGCGTTCACAGCCTCATGGAAGTGATTTTAAGAGCCTACCTCCTCAAACTCACGGGCTGATATGTGACAGTGGCAGTCAACAAAGCCATATTCCATTGAAAAGTAAAAAAAAACAAAAAACAAAAAAAACAAATTAAAAGCGCTATTGTTGTCCTATTATTGTAGGTGTTTGTACAGGGAACTCTCTGTACCCGTGGCTAGCTACAGGGGACGGTGTTAGCAGACGGACAAGGAAGTTAAAAACATTTTCCGGGTTAAAGTGGGTAAAAAAATATAAACAAAGTTGGCGGTAAAAGAAAATGGAAACTGTGGAGAGAGAAAAGTCGCTCAAAAATGAAACGGAGCAGGAATACAGAGTCAACGTGACATCGAAAAAACGACTCATCGAGCAGATGAATAAATATAAAGAGGTTCTGAAAACTGCGCTGGACGGACAGACGGAAATGGCCGAAGAGACGAAGCGGGTTTTACTGCAGGAGCTGCTCGCGGTGGGTTGGACTTCACCGTTCATTCTAATGTAGATTAATGTAAACCAGGCAAAGTAAATACGCAGTTCCTGTAATTCCTTGTTTTCTGAATCGACCTTGAGTAGCGTTGAGCATTGCAAAAAACAAATCCCGTGCGGAAAAGATCAGATTAAATGTTTGTTTTGCGGTCAACCTCCACACACAAACAAAAAACATAATTTAACGAGTTTTAAACATGTTTAAACGCACGGATAATCTCGGCCTAACATTAATTGACGGCAGCACAATATTTATTTAAAAACCAAGCAATTTCTCATGTCAATGTAGTGTTGAGTCCACTTTGAAGAATTAAAATGTTTGAAATGAAACGCCACAACGATTCCTGATCCATGTGTTGTGACTTGAACAACAAAAATAACAGCTTTATCCAGTACTGAAACGATGTTACTTACAGTTATGTGGGGTTTTTAATAAATCCTTCTTCTCTGTAAATAAAACAAAAAATATCACGGTATTCATTTCAACACAGTCAGCTGTAACTAGTTAGTTAAAAACCTAGTTATTATGGATCAACTTGTGTGTCAGGCAGCGCGACTGCTCCACCAAGTGGTGAGAGGTTAGAAAGACAATATGATTTTTACTGTGAGTAAAAAAAAAATCTTTTTAAAAGTTGAAACCTCATCCGACGATGAACATTGAAAAAGCTTAAGTTGTGATCACAGAAGTTGTGGTTTAATTTTCTTTAAATGATCTGTGCAGAATTTTGAAGCAGCTGTTCAGGACAACGTCTTAGTGAACGGAGAACCGTGGGAGGAGGCACCTGATGAAGAAGGTGATTCATTGTCTTCCTCGCTTTCACCACTCCACTGTAAAATAAAACATGACAAACCTCTTTCTCTGTTTCTGTGTCTCTGTTGACGCACTGAGCAGACGAGGAGGCTTATGACCTTGAGGGTCTCCTGGACGACACCATCGTGGAGACCACCAGGAGGCGCCGCACGTACCCCAGACAGATCCTGCCCCACGTGGTTCACTCCCTCAAGGCTGAGCGTAAAATCATGGTCAGTGTCGGAGTCTGTGTGTGTAAGAAAAATGTGGTTTATTTACTAAACGAGGGCCGATATCGAGTTTCAAGTTGTTTGGTCCATGTCTAACACATGTTTTCACTGTTGTCTGTGTCTTTCTTTTTTTAGGGCCTGTATGAAGACACAGTGAAACCCCAGGAGATGGTCAAAGACCCAGATCAAGGTATTGAACATAATCTGATCCAGAAAATGTTGGGAAAAAAAGAGTGTTTTTCAAACCCGGAAATGATAACTATTTACATTTAAGAAGCTGAAAAATAAAATAAAAAAACACTGAAATTGCTCCATAGTTGCTGCTTTTTCTTTAAATATGAACTATTTTAAAGTTCTAAAAAGACACTTGAAGACAAAAACAGACGTGATGATGTCACCATGTTGACCTGAAGCCCACTAACAGAGATTATTGACTCCAGTGGGTTCCCATAGATCTACAGTGATGTGTATAACTGGACCTTTTCTTGCTGTCAGATAATCGGGAAGAACTACTTCCCTTTAAAGTCGCACGTTTGAAGGTTTCGCCGTCGCTGAAAGTGACAAAAATCTCAGTGCTGCTACTCGTTGTTTCTGCAGCAGCTTCTGGACAAACTTCAGGTGAACCAACAAACGATTAGAGCATTTAAAGCATATTAAAGGAGCATTTAGATAAGAAATAGGATCTAGATATAATGTACATCTATATATTTATATGAATTAACATGACAAATTCAGTATAATCAGGAAAGATTTGTCGGTGTTTGGGTGAAAATGATTCTAAAGCTTGAAGAACAACAGAAAAACTGACTGAAACAGGTGTTTAAAGGGATAGTTCAGGTAACAATTTATATAATAAAATCTAAGATATCTTAAATCTAAACTACAGGATTATTAGAACGTGTTCACTACTTAATTTGTGAACACTGGTCCCTGTGAGCTGGTCTACTGCTGCCTCGTGTGGTCACTTGTAACACGTTTGAAGTTACTGATGGAGGCAGCAGTGGAGCAGCTCTGGTGTCCTCGTGAGCTAAAATCACTGATTTCCTCTATGGGAGAGTGAGTGGTGATCAAACTCCAGTTTCCTGTCAGCAAAACCGGTCTCACAGTGAAATAAAGACGTCAAACATGGTCTTAAAGATATTGTAGACTACCAAGTGAGTCACACGTCCACCACTTTAAACATTCCCAAACTGTCCCTTTAAGTTTGTATTAATCCCGTTTGTTTTGACAGAGAACATCATGACTGATTTGTCAGCAGCGGCTCCAGGGATGGTGAAACAGGCCATTCAGGTTATAAAGGTAAAACAGCAAACGTGTGTATAATTAACTCGGTTTTATTTATTTAAGATATTCTCCTTAGTGACACTTTTTCTTTTTGTCTTGACAGTCAATCAGCACTCTGCAGAAACAAGCTGAAGGTCTCTGTGAAATCCTCAACATGAAACCCAGTCACACCACGCTGGAGATGGAGAGGGAGGTGTTCGGCTACAGTGGCCAACCAGACGCTCCTCCTCCTCCTGAGGAGGGCGTGGCTGCAGAGAGGCACAGGCAGCCAATCAAGAGAGCTGTAGAGGAAGCGGCAGCCACAGGCTGCTACGTGCCGCTGGCAAAGAAGCCAGACTGTCCTGCAGGAGGCGACAAAGTGGAATGACGCGGACTTAATGACGCCGCAAGACTTTTTAAATCGCGTACAGTCAACGCCGTCTGTCTGTTTCAGTTTCAGTGCTGCTGGGTGACACGACCACAAGAGGGCGCCAATCTCCCTGGAACAAAACGAGTGAAAACCTCAGCACTTGTGTTTCACCTTAAATTTCCTTTATTCCTCGCCGTTTGGCAATGTGCGATTAAACAAACAATTTCACCAAGAATCTGACTCACCATTAAGATGTTGATGACTCGGTCAACAACATAAGAACATGTTTATGTTTTCATCTCACTGTTAGACATTTATAAACCACTCACTCTCCCACACCAAAGCCCATAGAGAAAATCAGTGATTTTAGCTCACGGGGACACAGCAGCTGCTGGTCTACTGCTGCCTCGTGTGGTCACTTTGTGTCACTGAGGAATGTCTGAATGAAATATTTCAAATGCCAAATTCACAAAAAATAAGTTTGAAGTTAGTGATGGAGGCAGCAGTGGATCAACAACTCCTGTGTGTTGTGATGTTAAAATCACTGATTTTCTCTATGGGCTTTGGTGTGGGAGAGTGAGTGGTTAACAAAATTCAGTTTTCACTTTTGTTAAGTGGTTAAAAACAGTTTTTCCTGACAGTGAGATCCTTAAAATCAAAGAAATATTAAAAAATCTTATGTACAATAATAAACACATTTAACACTTATATTAAGTAAATTCAAGTTTGTTAACCATTTTCTTTTCTTTTTTGCCTGTTTGAAATACAATTTCACATTTAAATGTTTTCTGTCACATATCAGTTTATCATTTAAACAATCTGTAAAGAAGTTTACTGCTAATATAAACTTTAATATTTTTCAACCTGTACTGTGTAAGTGTGTTTTCTACTTTGAACCTTTTTTTCATTCCGACAGAAGGAACTCGCACAGGAGTGAAAATGAGACTTTGTGGGTTTTAGTGACGGTTATTTTTAGCTGTGGGCTCAACGTTCACTTCGTTCACGTCGCAGTGATGACTTGTT
Source organism: Solea senegalensis (assembly GCF_019176455.1). Classification (NCBI taxonomy): domain Eukaryota; kingdom Metazoa; phylum Chordata; class Actinopteri; order Pleuronectiformes; family Soleidae; genus Solea; species Solea senegalensis. The sequence continues at coordinate 20,146,343 of NC_058037.1, forward strand.
CATTTGGTGGTTGGACTGAGATTAACCACAGTATCATAGTTGGTTTGAATTTTTTTTCAATCATAATCTCACAAAATCCTGGTCAACCACAGCCGCAGAGTCACATGACTTCGATGAATCGTACTCACTGCTTCTTCTAAAGTGGCAACACGGGGAAAAAAAAAAGTGAGAAGGAAGCTGAAGTGAAACCGAGCAGCTTCAGCTTCAGCTTCAGCGGACGCCTCGGTCGTCAGTGTCACTTGTGTCGCGGCGCTGATGCAGCTGTGATGTCAGAGCGTCTGGAGAGGAGCGCGAGCAGCAGTGACCCGTGGGACACGTGTGAGGTAGGACCACAGCACACCGAGGTCAAAGGTCAGAGACTTGTAAACATCGTGCATAAAATGAAAACCACAGACACAGAAAGATAAATGGATCATGACGTGGTAAACGCGTTCGCGCTCATCAAGACTGACGACGTGATCTGTGTCTGGAGAGTTTGTCGTCTTTAAAAAATTGAGTCTACGTGTATAAGGTTTGGAAACAATGATTTAAAACATTGACAAAGTTAATTAAATATTGATTAATTATTAGCTCCACATAATTCTCGCTCTGTGAAGAGAGAGACGGCGTTCGTTAGCTATCATAAATATAAATATACATAATGCACTTTGATTAAAGTTAGTTATCGTAAATAACTGATATACTGTATATAGTTAGCTAGTTTAAATATATAGTTAACTCTAAGCTAGCATAGGTAAGAGTATGGTTACCTCGGTTAAATAGATGGATAGAGTTAGCTAGATTAAATAGATAGATAGATAGCTAACTCTAAGCTAGCAAAAATAGAGTAGATATGGTTAGCTTGCTAGCTTAAATAGATGGATAGTTAACTCTAAGCTAGCATAGAGTAGATAGGGTTAGCTAGCTAGCTTCAATAGATAGAGGTAGCTTGCTTAAATAGATAGATAGCTAACTCTAAGCTAGCGTGGATAGATTGTGTGTGTGGTGTTACGGCTGCATGGAGACCACACCGTAGTGTCAAAGTTTAAGTTACATTTATTAAAGTAATTTAGGTGGATGGTCAAAGGCGGAGTCCCAAATTACCAGCACATGCGCAACCCGCACGGAACAGCGGAGCCACGGTCGGAACAGCGGAGCAGCGCACAGGGCAGAGCTCAGCAGCGCATTTGCAGAGAAATCGCAGAGATCAGAGAGCGCTCGCGACCCATGACCCGTCTCCTTATAGGTCAATCTGTCCAATTAGGCCCGTCCCATGCAACACACACAGACACGGCATACACAGAGGGACAAAGTTCCAGAGGAACTGACAGGATCGTAACAGTGGAAACAGAAAAGTGTCCACAAAAGGTTTCCGAAGTTTCTACAGCTAAAAAAAACACAAAAACCAATGGTCCTTCAAGAGTGAGACAGAATAAACGTCTTCTTGTCTCCAGCCGTCCCTGCTCTGCCGCTGTAGACACACAAACGCTCCCTCAGTCGGGTCTGATCGTTTGTTCATGGAAAACAAACCGAGGACGAAGAACGACAGACGTTACGTACTGCAGCTTTAGCGTCACTCAAATTAAACAACGAGATGACGGTAGTGTGTGTGTGTGTGTGTGTGTGTGTGTGTGTGTGTGTGTGTGTCAGTGCTCACAGGATGAAGGCAGGATGATGAAGAGGAGAGAGAAGAACAGAGTAGCAGCTCAGAGGAGCCGCAAGAGACAAACACAGAGGGCTGACCTGCTGCATCAGGTGACTCGTTGTTTACTTCAGTTTCACACATGAATGTTTGAAAATACTCATGGGGATCTCCTCCTCCTCCTCCTCCTCCTCCTCCTCCTGCAGGCTTGTGAACTGCTGGAGCAGAGGAACCAAAAGCTGAGGAGAGAGGTGAGAGTTTTTGTTTATGTTTTTCCTGAAGCAATTGTGACATTTTCAGACATCCTGAATAAATCAACGGAACAAATTAAGAGATTAATATAATGAATAAAATAAATTAATTGTTGTTTCCAGGTCGACTCTTTGACTGAAGAACATCATCTTCTCACCGAGGCTTTAAAAGCGCATGAGCCTTTCTGTCCCAGCATGCACTGCTTCTCCTCCTCCTCTTCGTGCAGCCTGCAGCCTGACAACAGTGCCCCCTGCTGCGTCTGAGCAGAACAACACTCACACACGCACCACCAGAGGGCGCTGTTCAGCATGGCATGAAATACAGAGGCAACACTCACAGCTGTAGTGAACACTGCCCTCCAGTGGCCTTTTCCCCTCCTTACAGATTTACTTTTATTTTTCTTGTTGAATAAATATTTCTTTATTTCCGTCTATTTCCTGTAACATTTGTAACAAAAAAATAAACATATTTTCACAACTTTATGAAATAAATGAATGAAATAATGAATTTTAAATGATAAAATTATAAAAACAAACCTGGTTATTTTCCTCTATGGCAGTGGTTCCCAAACACTGGGTCAGGACCCACACATGGGTGGTGGGCAGGGCCGCCTTAACCTAATGTTAGGCCCTGGGGCTGAGAGGTTTTGGAGGCCTCCCATCCCCTCGATTTATAGAGTCTCGTTTTAAAAAAGTGTAATATATAGGTAATCTACATAACAAAATGCATTAGTTTCTTTCGTGACACAACAGTGAGTTTTCCCTCTTTCAGCCAGAAAACACCATAATATTGTTAATAACATATTACTGAGCCCACTTGAGCATGAACACAAAACAATTTAACAACCACACACAGCAACTTATGGTGATAATAAAACCAAAATGTGTGAAAGTATGATTTCAAACGATATTAGGAAAAACATCACCAACCATCAACTGTCTGATAATAACTAATAACAGCATAAGCAAAGAACAGCAACAGCTCAATGTAGGAGCCTCTTCTCTGGCCTTAGAGGTGCCCTGTGAACCAATCACATGCACCTGCACAAATGCACACACTCCATTCAGCACCATGGATAGCAACATGGCCTAATGCCAGGCACCAAAAAGATGAAACTGAGCAACATTTATAGAAGGTTTGCAGCATAATCTAGACAAACATCTAAGCAAATGAGAGAGAGGGTGAGAGAAAGAGAGCGAGGTGGACAACAGTATAATGCATGGGTTAGTAACATTAAACAGTTATAAATTATCTAGCGTATACAGAACATACTTGGCAAGACAAAACATGGACAACGATAGATTGATATTCAGGTACAGTTTCTACAGTAATTGTTAACGACCACATCAAGAGAGTATGTCCGATCTTACAACAGTTATATCAGTTAAGTTTAATTTATCTTAGTGTGTTAGTGTGTGTGCGTGTGTGTGTGTGATCGCGCATATCAGTGTATATGTGCAGGGGTTGTCATTAGGTGTGATTGGAATCTGGGTGGGGGACCGTGCCAATGTCCAGCCAGTCCCCAGCGACGGGCCGAAAATGATCCAGGCGCCTCGGGCACCCAGTAGCCGTACAGGGCAGGAGAGGCCCACCACCCCCAGGATAGCAATGCGTCCATCCCGCAGGGGGCCAGTCGGAGGAGTGCGAGGGAGAAGCACCCCCACCCAGAGTCGACCCGAGGGAGTCAGCGGCAACAAGACCATGGACAGAGGCCCAGCCACACCCAGGCAGGCCACAGAGGCCCAGGGTCCCCGCACCCAGAGCCCGCCAGCACCCGAGGGCAGGGCCAGCCCACCGCCGGGGGGAGCAGAGCCCCCCCCAGACCGCCCACCAAGGAGGCACGGCCAGAGACCCACCACAGTCACCCCCACCGCCCCCCAGAAGCCGACCGCATGCCCCCCAGCCCAGGGAGGGACAGGCGGAGGACCATGTAGGGCCAACAGCCAAGGGGGCCGCCAGAGACGGAAGAGAGGCAGACCCCCGAGCCGGTCCAGGGCAGATTCCCCAGGTAGAGGCGGGGCCAGTGGTCCAAGGACCTGCCGCACCCAGCCCCGTGGTGCCCCGGAGAGGGGCCCCCCAACATCCAGGAGCGTATGCGCCCACCAACAACCCCCGCCGGGTAAGCAGACCGCCGCTCACCACAGCACCTTCAGGGAGGTGCATCATGATGGGCCACAGCCATGCCTCCCGGACACCCCCCAGACCGAGCAGAGGGGACCAGATCCCCCACGTCCAGCGATGCCCCCCGGCCACCACTGCTGCCCCCACCCAGATCGCCAGTCCCAACACGGCCGGGGGGTGAGCAGACGTTAGGAATCGGGTGCTCAGGAGCGCACCCACGACCACCACCCCCGCACCCCAGCCCACCGGTGAATGATTTGGAGGTGTGTGCGTGTGTGGTGTGTGACATGAGGTCTGTTGGTATCTAATGTGCAGTTAAAATGGCGGGGGGAAATGTGGCACGGGCACCCCACTGCTGGCAGACAGTGGAGCCGTCAACGTGTCTCTCACCCAACAGGCCCTAATGTCTAACGTGCGATAAAATTAGGGGAAGAGTGGCAGATCATCGGGGGGAACGGACGGCGGCCGCATGATGTGATGGTCCCACCCCCCGACCCCCCATCAGCTCAGCCACACCCCCCCAGTGCCCTAGATGTGTGTGTATAGATGTATCACCCACGGTGGGAGTGGGCGTAGGGTGTTAGATGATATTTGTAACCAGACATTTTCATCTGGATGGATAGGTCTGCCTCCCATTTTGTGGTTGGCAAAGAGATAGTACAAACACAATTTTGGGAGACATAAGGTTTAGAAATTGTTTGATCATTGGAGGTAGTTCTAGATCCAATTTACTGGTTTTAAACCTCGTCTGGATTACAGAAGTTCTGAAATGGAATGAACTCTTTAATAACTCCTTTTCCCACAACTCTTTCTTAATTTTTAATTTTCTTTTCTGGGCACCACTCTCAAACGTCTTCCGTGACATTTTCCACACTGTCACTCAATCATAGAGGGACACACCCCAAAACTAGACATTCTCATAGGTAAGCCCACAGACCAATGGGGCCACATGTGTCACTTGGATCAATCAGCAGCCACGTAACGTGCGATTAGAGTGATTGACAGAAAATCTGACCTGTTGCAAAACAATATGACCTTTTCAGCGCATCATGAACCTGAAATTGGGAGGCCCCTAAACTTGGGAGGCCCCCTGGCTTCAGCCCAGGTAAACCTGTGCATAAATCGGCCTTGGTCGTGGGACATATTTTTTGGGTCCCACTGACGTGCTGACTCCTGCTGGTCATCACATGGAACTGACAGCTACTGCTGCTGCTTGACGTAGCTCCTTCTAGTGGACAGACAGCATAGCTACATCATCTGTGACCCATGACCAGGTGCTGCTGCTTCACATGCTTCACATGAAATTCCACCTCCATCACAATCAGCCAATCAGGAGAGAGAACAGACCTGAAATCAGCCACGACTCGTTGGACTGGTTCTGACGTCGTCACTACGACTCTGAAAGTATGAGGACGTGACTCTGCGTCCTCAGATCAGACACGAGGGACAATCGGCAGCGGCTGGTGTCCACATGAAGGTGGACAGCGTGTGTGTGTGGACCTGAGCTCAGTTCAGCAGGTGAGAATCTTACAGTCTCTTTCATCACTATGACTCCTTGTAGAAATGTCTGCTGTATTTTCTGGACTGTGATTGGCTGCTGCTGCTCATATAGATACATGTTATTCTGTGAGTGACAGTGACAGTCTTTATAATCTGACTTTGTTTTCAACATTCCTGTGTGAAGCGTCTGAACTGGTCTGACAGCTTCCATCAACTCAGATCGAGTTTATCACACTTCATAAGTCTCTGTCACGTCTGCACTGTTTCAATTTTAAACCAGGTTAGAAATCAGATGATCACGTTTCTTTCTGGTCACAGAAATGTTAGCTTGGTTAAGACACTGCACAACGTCAAATATCATTATGTGACAGCAGCAGTTTCATCATCATGACCACGCGGTTGGGAAGAGACCTGAGCGAGCATTATTTTACAATACCTGGCTGTTTTTAAGTGAAGTTAGTGTCAAAGTAACATAACTAGTTAAAGAAGGAACTACTTGTTCAGATGATTATTGATACTTTGGTTCTAACTCATGAGAAACTGGTACCAAAACAGTACCAGCTCTCGATTGTGTTCGTGCTCTGCTCACAGTAACATACCTGTGGTTGCTTTCACATCAAAATGAGGGTCCATCTGGTGTTGCTGGCTCTTCTTGCTCCTGCTGGACCTGGTGATGATGATGATGTTGTTGTGAAAAGTCTGAGGTCCAGAGGATGGTGTCAGGGTCAGGAATGGTCTGTCCCTCTCACTCTCCTCCTGATTCATGTTGTTCCTCAGCAGCTTCTGCAGCCCCTGCTGCTGGACCACATAAGCAGTAGGTCAATACTTTGAAACCAAAGTAGATGTTTGGTGGTTGATGGTCTATGAAACCCTGTTTACTGATTAGCTTTGGTGACTCAAGTATCACCAGCCCAGAGCCCACCCAATAACTGGGTGACTGACAGTCTATTATTAGCATAAGCCAATGAGGGTCATAGCAGCCAATTCTGTGGTAAACCCATGTTAGCAGAACTTGAAATGTGTGACTTTTTTTCTCCCAGCAGGTGGCGCTCTGCAATGAATCAGATCAAGGACAGTGAAGAGGAAGCTCCGCCCTCTAAAGCCACCCTGTGTGTGGAACATGGGGCTCAGAGGTGAGATGAGGATCTCATGGACCATGTGACTCAGCTCCATGTCACAGCTCAGTGTTTTACTTAGAAGTCATGTCCTGTGTTTGTAGGACGATCCATCAACAGAGACCAGACTCTGCTGGACCTGAACCCAGCTGTGTATCCATGAGGAGTGACTGGTCCATGGGTCGACCTGTGGACTTCAAACAAGAGCAGAGGTCAGATGATGGAGGGTGGAGGTCTTCACAGGTCAACAACACAAATGATCCACCATGTACCACCAGAGATGCCTAAGACTTGGAATTTCAGACCCAGACCCGTGCAAAACCGAGACATGCTGGACACCCATCCCCAAAACACCCTTCTATTCGTTCAAAGCTTGGATCTGGGCCCATGAAAATATGGAACATTTTGGAACGTTTGATCACAACACATGTGTTTCAAAAACCAGGGCTCGACACTGCGAGTGTTTTACTCTCATTTCTGAGATAAAAAAATATAAATAACAAAAACATTATACGTATATTGTTAGAACAATGATCTCATCACTTTGTAATGTGATGTAATACTGATGTTTTTATTTAATTTAATTTATTTAGTGTGGCAGCAATAATTTCACACAAGGTACAGAAGGACTACATTACATTAATTATATGAAATAAATCTCACAACACTAAACACAACAACATGCTTCTCAGCAGTGACATTTCACACTCACACGTTCATATTTAATCACAAATCCTGCCTGTTAACTGCGTTTCCCCCTCAGACAATAGGCTAACATTGTTAGCATAAGCCAATTGGACTTTACATTGACTTTGTTAGCTAAGTGGCTAGCGAAATTTTACAGTGACTTTTTAACTATTTCCTTAATTACAAAAAGAAAATGACAGACTTCTCTTTACTCACCGCGACACTCTGTGTCTCTCAGACGAACAGGAACATACGTGATATTACTCACAATCAACACAGAACCTGTGTGTGCAGGTAGCAAAGCTAAGGTGAGCTAAACAAAATGGCGGCGAGATAACAACAGTTCAAATTTACATTGAGCCCCCCCTTCTGGTTGCTAGGTTGAATTACAACAAATAACTCAACAAAAACAAAGTCACCACAGTATCAGTTCACACAAACAATAAAATAATTATACAGTCGTGATATTACAAAGATCTTTATATTGCTTTTTGCATGGGCTACACATGTATTTGTAGGGGAATCCCTCAACGGGGACCAGACTCTACTGGATCTGGACATGGAGAGAAGAGAATGAAGAGAATATCACCTATAGATCTTCTTGATAACTTCAGAAATAATCAGAGGTAAAAAGAAAAATAGGTTTGAAAAATTAGTTTGTTGTTTTCAGTAAAACATAATTTTATGAATTTCTTTCTCTTGATTAGGAGCCATCATGAAAAACCAGACTCTCCTGGACCTGGTCTCAGCTGTGTGTCTGTGAAGAGTGACAAGTCCAAAAGTCAAATTATTAACTTCAGAGAGAGTCAGAGGTGAGGAAACATAACTGGTAGTTTGTTGTTTTCAGTAAAACATCATTTTTTTAAACTTTATTTTTCAATCAATAAAACAAGAGCAAAACACAAATACAGGGGGAAGACACTACTATCTTGCATAAAGGTGCCATTTTTGTCTATCTTGCAGCATATAACTCTGTTAGTAAAACATCATTTTAAGAATTTATTTCTCTTGATTAGAAACCAACATGAAAAGCCAGACTCTCCTGGACCTGGTCCCAGCTGTGTGTCTGTGAAGAGTGACAGGTCCAAAAGTCAAATTATCAACTTCAGAGAGAGTCAGAGGTGAGGAAACACAACTAGTAGTTTGTTGTTTTCAGTAAAACATCATTTTAAGAATATGTTTATTTCATTAGGAACCAATGTAGTGAATGGACTTACATAATGCACCCTTGCACTTTGTAGTTCTATACACTTATGTCGTGGGATTATTTCCTACATACATACACAAACATCTTGTGATTTATTCGTCTTCGCTGTTTCAATAAACGAGGCACACAGAAATTGTTTTTACCTTTTCGAATGCAATTTCCACACCAACATGAAAAACCAGACTTGCTTGGACCTGGTCCCAGCTGTGAGTCCATGATGAGAGAATAATCTATATTTTGTTATATGAACTTCAAAGAGAAACTGATGTAAGAATTTCACACAAATTAACACGCTTACATGATCCTCCACCAGGGGGAGCCTGTCTAATCGAAACCTAGTTTGGTGCCAAAAACTGATCCAGGAAATTATGAGTTTTGGGTGCTTTGCTCCTTGTTCTTAGTCCTCTTCTTCTTCTCTATTGGTGGACCAATCTTGTATTGCTGTTTGAGGTTCCTCTGTCTTCAGCCTGTCCTCGTCTCTGAATACATTTCCAGCAGTAAATCTAGTCAGAGCCTGTGATTGGTCAGGGACATATCGACAAGCCACTCTGATTGAGTCTTTGAGAGTTCACACACATACATTAGAGACTGTCTTTCAGGGACTTTAGTCTTCAAGTTGTTAAACTCATGTCATGTGACCTTGGCTGAGGAAGAAACATAGGTAAACATAGCAAATTGAAAACCTGGTCGGAACAAATGATTGTTTAGTAAATGACACTGAATCTTTTCTCCTCAGAGTTGATCAGCAGAGGACAGAGGTTCTCAGTGGTCAGTCTGTCCAGCAGCATGGAGCAGACCTGGACTCCATATTTAAGGTGTGTAAATGTACAAACATGACAATACTGTTCATATAGAAGCAGAGTCCTGGTCACTGGTTGTCTGAGGTTAAACTTCACATGTTGTTCTGTTCCAGCTGCTGGAGGAGACCATTATCTGCTTTGTGAAGAACGAGCTGAAGACTATCCAGATGGTTCTGGGTACAGATCACACAGATGTCTTACAGGGGGAGGATGAGGAGGTGCTGGATGGTGAAGATGAGGAGCAGAGGAGGAGCAGAGAGGCCTTTCTGAAGATCACAGAGAACTTCCTGAGGAGGATGAAGCAGGAGAAGCTAGCTGACTGTCTGCAGAGCAGTAAGGGGACTTTTAATGTGAAAGGAAGAACATCTTATTTTCTCAAGGATCCACTCACTGATTTATTTTCTTGTGTTTGTCAGAAACCAGAGCTCCAGCTTGTCGACGTGAACTCAAATCAAACCTAAAGAAGAAGTTCCAGTGTTTGTTTGAGGGCGTGGCTAAAGCAGGAAACCCCACCCTTCTGAATCAGATCTTCACAGAGCTCTACATCACAGAGGGAGGGACTGGAGAGGTCAATGATGAGCATGAGGTCAGACAGATTGAAACAGCTTCCTGGAAACCAGACAGACCAGAAACAACCATCAGACAAGAAGACATCTTTAAAGCCTCAGCGGGAAGAGACGGACCAATCAGAAGAGTGATGACAAAGGGCGTGGCTGGCATTGGGAAAACAGTGTTAACACAGAAGTTCACTCTGGACTGGGCTGAAGACAAAAGCAACCAGGACGTGCAGCTCATGTTTCCCTTCACCTTCAGAGAACTGAATGTGCTGAAAGAGAAGAAGTTCAGTTTGGTGGAACTCATCCATCACTTCTTCACTGAAACCAAAGAAGCAGGAATCTGCAGGTTTGAAGACTATAAGGTGGTCTTCATCTTTGATGGTCTGGACGAGTGTCGACTTCCTCTAGACTTCCACAACACTGAGATCCTGACTGATGTCACAGCGTCCACCTCAGTAGACGTGCTGCTGACAAACCTCATCAGGGGGAAACTGCTTCCCTCTGCACGCCTCTGGATAACCACACGACCTGCAGCAGCCAATCAGATCCCTCCTGACTGCGTTGACATGGTGACAGAGGTCAGAGGGTTCACGGACCCACAGAAAGAGGATTACTTCAGGAATAGGTTCAGAGATGAGGAGCAGGCCAGGAGGATCATCTCCCACATCCAGACATCACGAAGCCTCCACATCATGTGCCACATCCCAGTCTTCTGCTGGATCACTGCAAAGGTTCTGGAGAACATGTTGAAAACCAGAGATGGTGGAGAACTGCCCAAGACCCTGACTGAAATGTACATCCACTTCCTGGTGGTTCAGACCAAAGTGAAGAAGGTCAAATTTGATGGAGGAGTTGACACAGATCCACACTGGAGTCCAGATAACAGGAAGATGATTGAGTCTCTGGGGAAACTGGCTTTTGAGCAGCTGCAGAAAGGAAACCTGATCTTCTATGAATCAGACCTGACAGAGTGTGGCATCGATATCACAGCAGCTTCAGTTTACTCAGGAGTCTTCACTCAGATCTTTAAAGAGGAGAGAGGCCTGTGCCAGGACAAGGTATTCTGCTTTGTCCATCTGAGTGTTCAGGAGTTTCTGGCTGCTCTTCATGTCCATCTGACCTTCATCACCTCTGGAAGAAATCTGTTTTCAGAGGAAACATCAACATTCCAGAGGTCCAAATTATTCAAAATAAATTCTGAACTGAATCATCTGCACCAGAGTGCTGTGGACAAGGCCTTACTGAGTCCTAATGGACACTTGGACTTGTTCCTCCGCTTCCTCCTGGGTCTTTCACTGGACTCCAATCAGAAGCTCCTAAGAGGCCTACTGACACAAACAGGAAGTACCTCACGGACCAATCAGAAAACAGTCCAATACATCAAGAAGAAGATCAGTAAAAATCTGTCTGCAGAGAGAAGCATCAACCTGTTCCACTGTCTGAATGAACTGAACCATCATTCTCTTGTGGAGGAGATCCAAGAGTCCCTCACATCAGGACGTCTGTCCACAGAGACCCTGTCTCCTGCTCAGTGGTCAGCTCTGGTCTTCATCTTACTCTCATCAGGAAAAGATCTGGACGAGTTTGACCTGAAGAAGTACTCAGCTTCTGAGGAGGCTCTTCTGAAGCTGCTGCCGGTGGTCAAAGCCTCCAACAAAGCTCTGTAAGTGCATCCATGTATAAATATTAATAAGACATATTCTAAAGAGTGAATAAAACATGTTTAACCTTTTGTTCATCACTGTTTTTTTACTTCAGACTGAGTGACTGTAAACTCTCAGAGAGAAGCTGTGAAGCTCTGTCCTCAGTCCTCAGCTCTCTGTCCTCTAGTCTGAGACACATGGACCTGAGTAACAATGACCTGCAGGATTCAGGAGTGAAGCTGCTGTGTGATGGACTGAAGAGTCCTCACTGTTCTCTGGAGACTCTCAGGTCAGAACTCAGTTTGTTTGACAGTTGATCTTTTGTTTAATGTCTGCACAATTTTCTGAGTCACTGAGTTCATCATGTCTTCTTAACTCCAGTCTGTCAGGTTGTCTGGTCTCAGAGGAAGGATGTTCTTCTCTGACCGCAGCTCTGAACTCCAACCCCTCTCATCTAAGAGAACTGGACCTGAGCTACAATCATCCAGGAGACTCAGGAGAGAAGCTGCTGTCTGCTGGACTGAAGAGTCCTCACTGGAGACTGGACACTCTCAGGTATTCTCCTCTTCTGCTCCACATTGAGCAGCAGTTTAGACTAATGTGAAACTCATTCAGACGGTTTCCTCCTCCAGGATGGACCATGCTGGACCGCAGAGGTTAAGACCTGGACTCTGGAAGTGTGAGTATGGATTTACAACAGTAAATAACAACATATCAGCTGATCGTTAATAAACTGCAGCCGTGTCTTGTTGTCTTCATCAGATTCATGTGAACTGGAACTGGACACAAACACAGTGTACAGAGAACTCAAACTGTCTGACAACAACAGGAAAGTCACCAACGTGGCCGACTATCAGTCGTATCCTGATCATCCACACAGATTTAATCACTTTCCTCAGCTTCTGTGTAAAACTGGTCTGACTGGACGCTGTTACTGGGAGGTCAAGTGGAAAGGACATGTCCTCATATCAGTCAGTAACATGTCAATCCAGAGGAAAGGCGACAGTTCTCAAGGTCTGTTTGGAGATTATGATCAGTCCTGGAGTCTGAGATGCTCTGATGTCCGTGGTTACTCTGTCCGCCACCGCGCGAGAGAAACCTCCATCGACTCTTCCTCTGTCTCTCACCGAGTATCAATGTATGTGGACTGTCCTGCTGGGACTCTGTCCTTCTACGGAATCTCCTCTGACTCACTGATCCACCTCCACACCTTCAGGACCATATTGACTGAACCTGTTTATCCTGGGTTCTGGGTCTCTTATGGTTCCTCTGTGTCTCTGTGTTCTCCTTTGGAAAAGTGAAGCTATCCAATCTCTCTGAACACTGATTAATGACAATATAGGGCATTCTATTCTAATTAGGAGGTGAAGTCTTGGGAACAGCTTAAGTCACGTATTGGATGAGGTATCAGTTTGGTTAGGTACAGTACAGGACATATTTTCATTGTTTCCATAAGGAATTGTCCCAATATGATCAGCCACCAGTGTTCCATTTTACAGCACCCTTCCTTTGGGGTACCAGAGTAAAATGGGAGCCACCAACGACAGTCAGCTGATTGGGCGCCACGGATTTGCAACCGGTGTTTCTCCAACGCTCTCGGTCTGTGAAGACTGTCTGTCATCCAGGTCATAGTCGTCTTCTGTGGTTAGCTGTAGGGGACTGGACTTGCTTGAGTACGCAGCCCACACAACCCGCCTGACCCAGGACTGACCCTGACTGACCCTGACCCCCATTCCAAACCATACCATACTGTACCAAACCCAACCGTACCCTGATGGAAACACAGCATCAGTGATGTTTTATGTTTTATGTCGTATTGTTTGGTGATTCTGACAGATACGATCTTTGTGATGCTCTGTCCTCATGTTTACCGTTTGCATGAGTCGTCTGTAACAAACTCTCTGTGTTACTACCAAATAAAATCAGAAGAATAAGAAGTATTATGGTCTGTATTTAAATAGAGCTTTTCTAGTCTTGATGAGCTGCTTAATATACTACACTTTTCACCCATTCACACGCCGCAATATGGGGTCAAGTGCCTTTGCTCAAGGACAGGAGCCAGGAATTGAACCCACAAACTTCCAGTTGAAGGACAACTCACCCTACCACCGATCCACCATGGCTCAAATCCTGAATCCTCACTTTTTTAATACTTGTACTTGTAAAACCATCTCAATACCTTTTATATCAGATAATGACTTTACTTAAGTACAATAAATGTCATAAACTTTAAGACTTTGACTTAAGAATTATTACAAAAAAAATTTACTTCAACTTCTACCAAAGTCATTTTCTGGGAACATACTTGTACTTTTACTCAAGTATCACCTTTAAGGTACTCTGTACAAGACTGGTGTGAACTGCTCGCATATTTTGAACAACATCGGACACTGTGTCGCTACAGCTTTAGCGACATTAGCACCTCTTGCTACTCAGTCGGCCATGACAGACACTGCTCTGAGAGCTCATACTGAGGGCTGTTTGTAGCTCTCTCGCTCTCTCACACACACACACAGGTTATTTTGGGGGTCAGCTGTCGTTGGCTCCTCCCCCTCCTCCTCTTTCTTTCATCTGTCTCCGTCTTTCTCTGCTTCACCTCCTCTCTGTGACTCCACTGTTCGTGGTAAGACTTGTTTTACTTTACGTTTCCTCTGTATAACGTTTATCATTTCACTCAAATATTCAAACTTGTTAAAAAAAAGTTGAAACTCTTTTAAAATGCACTAACCCTCATGTTTCTAATGTGTGTGTGTGGGCTTTTCACTCATATACATGAGCCCAACGTTACCTAGATCGTTTTTGCGACATCGTTTGCTAAAGTCTGTTTGTGAACGAAAACATGTGAAGGAATTCCATGATGGCTGCCAGCGGTGACTGAGCACTGATGCGTCGCGGTCGGTCAAGTCGCGGAAACTTTGTGTCGCGGCGTTGTGGAACGGCACGTGATGTTGTTTTTGTGCGCGAGGTATTTGAACTTGTGAGATTTAGGTGAAAATAAAGACATTTTTTTGTTGTTTTTATTAAAATTACATTCACTTCACTTCACTCTTATTTTTGTGCTTGGGTGAAAGTTGAGGCGGTGTTGATGAAGATGGGGGGCGGTGAAAGGCTAAGATTGGCTGTGAGTCATTGTGGGTGGAGCCTAATGTTGCTCTGACGATGGGATGTCATCATGACATGCATTTGTGTCTTTGTGACTTACACACCTGTGTTTGTGAGGACATTTTGTCTTTAAAGGGCTTTTTTTCTGGGTGAAACCCCTGTTTTTTTAGGATTAGAGTGAGAATTGGTTTGAGGTTAAAGGTTAAAGGTTAAAGGTTAAAGATTAAAGGTTAAGGTTAGGGTAAGGTAATGCATTATGTCTATGAGGTGTCCTCACTAAGTGACTATAAACAAGTTGGTGAGTGTGTAAGTGTGTGTGTGTGTGTGTCAGGCAGTTCGACCATATTTGGACACTCTCAGAATAGATGAGACCACAACAGGTGTGTGTGTGTGTGTGCGTGTGTGTGTGTGTGTGTTAATTTTAACTCAGTAGATACAATAACAGTAGCAGGCGTCATTGCAACAGAGCTGTGAGGATAAACAGCCTCTGGACACACACACACACACACACGTTTGTGCCTCAGTCATAGTGAGGACATTCACAGACATAATTCATTCTCGAGCCCGTTCCCTTAACCCTAACCCTTTATCCAGGTCTAACCCTAAACCAGGTCTTAACCCTGGGGAAAAGCCATTTTTAGGGGTGTCAGAATGTCCTCACTTCCTTAGGTACAGTATATCTGGGGGTTTTTTTGGTCCTCACAAAGATACCCATACAAGAACACACACACACACACACACCGAGGGACATATGGCTACATTAGCCACTAACGTCAGACTCTTGTGACATCACCATTCAAAGATGGCTGCACCAAAAAAACTCTTCATCTGAAGTGTATCTTTTCACATTTGTTGAACTCGTCTTCGGTCTGACGACGACTTTCTCGTCTTAATTTTAATCGTCTGACGACGGCGTTGCTTCCGGGTCTGTCTTCGGCTGGCAGTGATGTTGAACTCGTCTTCGGCCCGACAACGCAGGACTTGTCTTCGGGTCGGACGGTTTGAACGTATCTTCGCGACGACGGCGTTGAACTTGTCTTTGGGTGGCGGCGGCACTTCTCTTGCGGGCGGCCGGCTCTTCACGACAGCGTTGAACTCGTCTTCGCTCTGACGACGACGACTTGTCTTCGGTCTGACGACGGCGTTGAACTCGTCTTCGGTCTGACAACGAGGACTTGTCTTCGGTCGGACGACGGCGTTGAACTCGTCTTTGGTCTGACGACGATGTTGAACTCGTCTCGTTGTGAACGTTGACTCTAAACTCCAGATGAAATAAATGAAAATCCTCACAATCCTCCGGTTCCTCTGTTGTCTGCAGAACTCTGAGGATGGAGACGTCAGTGAAAGCAGCAGAGGTTCTGGACGTGATGGTGGCGACCTCGTCCTCCTCCATGGACCAGGAGAACGATGGAGGTCAGGCCGCCGCCCCCGCCGCCTGTGGCTCCTCCTCTGACTTCTTTGACCCCATGATAGAGTTCAGCCGGCGGCTGGATGACATCATGCACACGTACGGCTCCACTGCCGACCTCCTGGACAAACAGGTGAGTTTTCCCCGGCACCTCGACAGTCGCCGTGATTTTTCTTTTGTGAGAGTGTAAATCCATCTTCTTACGATTGGTGTCAGGACGCGTTGGAGGCGGAGACAGAACGGACGCTGGAGGCGCTGAGAAATGACACCACAGTTACCATGGAGACAGGTGAGACCGGAGGACAACGTGAACTTTGCCTGACTCATTTCAGAGGCTCAGGTTAGTAAACCACTCACTCTCCCACACCAAAGCCCAGAGAGAACACCAGTGATTTTAGCTTACGGGGACACAGGAGCTGCTGGTCCACTGCTGCCTCGTGTGGTCACTTTGTGTCACTGAGGTCAATCTGAATGAAGGATTTCAAAAGCCAAAATGACAAAACAAGACATTTGAACTTCGTGATGGAGGCAGCAGTCGATCAACAACTCCTGTGTGTGTGATGTTAAAATCACTGATTTTCTCTATCGGCTTTGGTGTGGGAGAGTGAGTGGTTTACAGACTTCAGTTTCCTGTCTCACAGTGAGATAAAGACATGGACACATATCTAATATATCGTGGACTTAAGATGACGTAGATCTTATCAGGTGAACTGGATAAAATCGGTAATTTCTTCCTAAATTTCGACACTTTTGCCAAATATCTTATAAAATAAGAGAGATGGACAACTTCAGACACATTATAAGTGTCCCACACTAAATATAACACCCTCTCTCTCTGTCTTCATGTCCAGACGTGTCTCTCCTCACACAGAGTCTGAACAAACTGTCCTCATCAGAGGAGAAACTGGAAACTCTGGTCAGGAAATATTCTGAACTGGTAAGAAAACTTGTTGTTGTCTTTTTCACCATCACACAAACATGACCTCATAACAAATCCTGCGTTCCTCCATGTGTGTGTGTGTGTGTGTGTGTGAGAACAGGCGGCCCTGCGGCGCTGCGACCAGAACCAGCTGTGTGATCTGCAGCAGAAGTTGTCTTCTCTACAGGCCGAGCGTCGCAGCAGTGTCACAGCTCGCAGCAAACTGGAGGCTCTGTGCAGAGAGCTGCAATCACACTACAACACACTGAGGGTGAGAACACACACACACACACACACACACACACACGTGATAATACTACTGAGGAAGAAGGTGGTGTAAAGCACCCCCACTGATGTCAAAACGTCTTCATCTCACTGTGAGACGGACTTTTCCAACAGGAAACTGAAGTTTATAAACCACTCACTCTCCCACACCAAAGCCCATAGAGAAAATCAGCGATTTTAACATCACACACACAGGAGTTGTTGATCCACTGCTGCCTCCATCACTAAGTTCAAATGTCTTATTTTGTCAATTCGGCTTTTGAAATCTTTCACTCAGACTTCTCTCAGTGACACAAAGTGACCACACGAGGCAGCAGTAGACCAGCAGCTCCTGTGTCCCTGCGAGCTAAAATCATTGATTTTCTCTATGGGCTTTGGTTTTTGAAAATGACTTGCCAAACACATGATTTCTAAATGTTATACCAATAAACAATGTTAACTTGAGTCTAAGATAACTTTATCTGCACGTCTTTATCTCACTGTGAGACAAACGTTAGTAAACCACTCACTCTCCCACACCAAACCCCATAGAGAAAATCAGCAATTTCAGCTTGTGGGGACACAGGAGCTGCTGCTCTACTGCTGCCTCGTGTGGTCACTTTGTGTCACTGAGGTCAATCTGAAGAATGGATTTCAAACACTGAAGTGACAAAATAAGACATGTGAACTTAGTGTGTGCTGTGATGCTAAAATCACTGATTTTCTCTGTGGACTTTGGTGTGGGAGAGTGAGTGGCGTTCAAACATCACGCAAACACAGCTGAGTGATCGCGTCTCATTTGAATCTACTGTTGTGATAAAACAGTCAGGAAATGTGACAGTGAGCGTGTTTCCAGGAGGAGACACTTCAGTGTCGCAGCGAGGACGAGCAGAAGAGGAAAGAGATCACCGGCCACTTCCAGAACACGCTGACCGACATCCGGGCTCAGATCGAGCAGCACAGCGCCCGCAACGACAGGCTGTGCCGCGAGAACGCCAACCTGAGCGACAAACTGGAGAGTCTGATGGGCCAGTGTGAGCTGAGGGACGAGGTGAAGCTAACGCACGCGCTCACTTACACTCTTCTTCTTCTGATTTTGTTTTGGTAGTAACGAGTATCAAAGAGAGTCAGAGGAAATGTAGTGGAGTCAACGTAAACGATGGCAGAAATATAAATAACAAAGTACCGAATTTTGACGTCTGAACGTTTGCAAGCGACGTCTTCCTCCTTCAGCTTCTTCCTACCGCCATCTACTGGACTGGAGGTGCAGTAGGTAGCCGTTTTTAAACACCACTCCCCCGTACCGCACGTCATCAAAGAAGAAAATAATGACTCACAAAAATGAGAGAATGTTGAGAGAGTGACGGCGGTTGTTTTCGCTCCTGCAGAGTCTGGAGAAAATCGACAGACACCGCGAGCTGCAGCACAAACTGACGGACGCCAAACTGCAGGAGGCCAACGCGCTGCTCGCCGCCGCCGAGGACAAACACAAGCGGGAGAAAGAATACGTGAGTGTGTTTTCCTGAAAAACAACACAAATCACTCATTGAGGTTCATCTTTACTCGCATGTTCTGACCTCGACTCACTGTCCTGTTCACAGCCTGGTCTCCAAAAAGGGTTGTTTTTCTGCAAACCACGAGAAACCTTTCCATTTACACGGTTTAGTGTGGTTCTCCATGACTTCATAGCTCCTCCTCAACGTGGATGATGTGTTTTTTTCTTATGCAACACAAACACACAAACTAGTGACGTGTAAAGCAGTTGTTTTGGGTGAAAGTGAATCATTAAAAAGTAGAATTTGGAATTTTAAGTAGATTTTGGAATGTTAAGTCAGATTTTTAAGTCTTTTTAACTGATCGACAGTTTGATTCTTGTGTCAGACATCGCGCTCATGACTCTTCAGTGACGACGCTCTCTGACCAATCAGAGGCCGGCAGTCTGTTGACGTCACATTAACATATCGGCTCAGCTCGTCAGCGCAGGTACTAAAAAAACCCACCAGGTACCAGGTTCTATCAGGTACCAGGTTCTATCAGGTACCAGGTTCTATCGCCGATGGAGAAGAAAAGCAACGAGTCGAGTCAAGTCAGAACTGTACGATGGAAAAACGCCAATGTAGATGTAGATTCACAAAGGAAACTACGAAGTAAAAGTCACCAAAGACAAACGAGGGGGGGGGGGAACTGTGTGGTTTGCAGAAACGTGTGACTGTTGGAGACCAGGCTGCCTGTCCTTCATCCCATCTGCTCAGATTGACTGTGTACTGTCTCTGTCACCGTAGTTGCTTAGGGAGGCTATTGACAAAACAAAGAAATGCTTCGCTATGAAGGAGCAGGAGCTGACCATGAAGAAGAAGGTAAAGCAGCTGTTTTTGTAATGTGGCTCTGTCTGTTCTCTTCTAACCAGTTACTGGTTCAGGCCGCTGAGTGGAAACTTCAGGCAAAAACACTCAGAGAGCAGGCGACTGTCATGCAGGCACAGGTGAATACATACGACTGCGACGCCTCCAAAACACACACGTGCTGTGAGTGCCCCCTGCTGCTGCGAACCCGAGGCTCACTCTCATGCTGTGTTCACACCCAGCGCAATTTGTCACATGTCTTATTTTATGTTGTACATTTTGTGACTCGATGGGAGTGCTGGCCGCCAAGTGGCCGCGTTTTAAACAGAAGTAACGTAGCATTTCTTTTCACCATCAGCCAAAGCGTCGTTGCACTTTATCTCTGTTGTGGAAACGTGTGCAGAGAAGAAACTGTCGTCGGAGCCGGACACCACGTGATGAGTTTCACCGCTAACTTTGAGAAGCGGCGCCCCGTGTGAAGCTCGTCGCGAGTGTCTCCCGCGAGTGTCTCCTGAATTGTTGGTGATGGTGTCGTGAACAAGACGCCGGTTTCTTCTCTGCAAACGTTTCCACAGGAGATAAAGTGTCGCACAGCTCCGAGTGTCCACACACAAAAATAATACGTTTCCACGAGTGGAGTCTGGATGCTGGCGAGTATGTGACGTCGTCCAGAGAATCTCAACACTGATTGGCCGCCGTGTTGGAAAATTTCAACTCTCCTATCGCACCGCTCAGCCCGGAAAAAATTCTGATTCTAGCCACAAGGCTCAATTAAATCTACGTCCCACAGAAGTTTGTAAACCGCTCACTCTCCCACACCAAATCCCACAGAGATCCCAAATCACACACAGGAGTTATTGATCCACTGCTGCCTCCATCACTAAGTTCAAATGTCTTTTTATCACTTTCGGCTTTTGAAATCCTTCACTCAGACTTCCCTCAGTGACACAAAGTGACCACACGAGGCAGCAGTAGACCAGCAGCTCCTGTGTCCCCGCTAGCTAAAACCACTGATTTTCTCTATGGACTTTGGTGTGGGAGAGTGAGCGGTTTACAAACTTCAGTTTCCTTGTTGGAAAAGTCTGTCAGACAGTGAGATAAAGACGTGAACATGGTCTTCATGTTTATTCAGTAGAAATGCAGACATTTACTGGTAAAGTCCTTTGTTTCAGAGAAACGCTCCCACGGCAGAATCGTCGCTTCAATATGAAAATAACCTCTTTCACATTCATCTAACTTTATTCAACTCAGGTTGACAGAAAACAAAATCAAACCACTAAATTGAATCGAAAAGCTTCTTAGCTCATCATGCTAACTCCCCGTAGCACATTACAGTCTGTCAAAAATCCACTTGAACATGGAATCCCAGAGCGAGGAACGTCACAGTGGTTTCCACCATAATGAACAAAGAGCGACAGTTTGTTGAAAATCATTTTTTTCTAATCAAAACCTCACAGTTGTTAAATCCCTCGTGTTTTCTTGTTCGTCCACAGCTGGCGCTCTACGCCCAGAAGTTTGACGAGTTTCAGGCCACGCTGGCCAAAAGCAACGAGATCTACGTCCGCTTCAAAAAGGAGATGGATAACGTAAGTAACATGGGTTTGTTTGAAGTGCTTACACATACAGTAGTCAGCACTGACTGTGGCGTGAGCGCCCCCTGCTGCTGAGAACCAGCCCAAGACACAGACACAGGGCTGCCAGCAGAGACACAAGGAAAACACGTGTTTGTCCACTTAACAGAACACTTGTGCAATGAAGTCTGCGTCAGTTTAAGTCTCCGATATCTTTCACATTCACACGTTCACGTCTTTATCTCACTGCCCGCCAGCGAACTGAAACTGACCAATTCTAAATGGACGCTTTGTTTTTTTTGTCGGATATTTCCTCAAACTTTTATCGTTGCAGATGTCGGGCAAGATGAAGAAAATGGAGAAAGAGTCAAATCTGTGGAAGACGAGGTTTGAGAACTGCAACAAGGCTCTGACTGACATGATTGAAGAGGTTTGTTCATGGAGTTTGAAGTATTTTAAAAACCAAATGTGACGTGAATATCCACGCCTCTCTCTCTCTCTCTTCAACCTTTGTTATTCAGAGAACCGAGAAAGGGAAACAATACGAACTGTTTGTCCTGAAGATTGACAAGCTTGAGAAGCTCTGCCGCATCCTTCAGGAGGAGAGGAAAGTCCTCTATGAGAAGATCAAAGACGTCCGCCACACTAACTCTGAGCTGCCAGCAAAGATCTCAGCCGCCGCTCATCCTGAAGAAACCGCCTGCGAAGATGCTGCTGACAGATCTACTGCTCTTCTGACTGATGCGGACATCCAGGAGCTCCAGGAGAAGGACCCTGTCCTGACAGAGGACATGGCCCGTCTGAGGGAGGAGCAGGCCAAGCTGCAGGAGTTTGCTGCATCGCTGTTGGCCACGCCTACCCACAAAGACGAAGAGGAGGAAGAGGAGGTGGACCCTGAAGAAGACGGGGTGGCGTCTGCGTTTTTCCATTTCAACGCCAAAGGTCAGGCCAAAGAGGGGCCGGTTTCAGTCTCCACACAGGTGATAGACGTGAAATCTGAGGCAGCAGATACAGATCTGCCCCTGCCAGACCATGTGGAGGAGGTTCAAACATCTGAGGGGAAGTCGTCCGAACCAGAACAGGTTCAAACACAAGTTCAGTTCAAAGAGCAGGAGCAAGGAGTCAAAGCTGATGAGGAGAAGCAGCAGCTGCTGTCGTCAGAGGCTGAAACACTGGAGACACCTGGTGAGGACAAAGGTGTGGTCCAGCTGGACCATGATGAAGTGGTGAAGGGGTCAGAAGAAGCAACAACAGCGTCAGAGTCTGCTATACCTTCTCCTGAAACCACTGCCGCAAACACCGACGACCCCAACAAGAAGCAGGCGCCAAAGAAGAAGAAGAAGAAGAGCGGCAAGAACTCCAGCTAAAGCTTAGCCTCCGCCCCCCGAGTGTGTGTGCTTATTTGGGAATAGTGAATGTATGTGTGTGTGTGTGTGTGTGTGTGCGCTAATCAGAAACAAACACAGCGGGACATTTCAGTCACATGATTTCTAAACATCATCTCGTATTTGTTAAATGTGTTTCCGTTGCACTTTGTCCATCGTTAAATAAAGTTATGCTCACTTGTCCACCGCAGTAGAACAGAAAATACTTGTGTTTCCTTTCTTCTTCTTCTTCTTCTTTCTAAAAACACATTTGTTTGCTCGTATCGACATTGATCTGAATCACGATTAGAAAATCAAATAAAGTTGTTTTTTTTGACGGTGACATTTGAACGCTCCTCTCTTTGTGTCAGTATCTTCACCTCGATAGAATTAGTAGAATTTATCTTCTTGTTAAAATCATGTCAAAACCAGCGTTCGTTCTAAACTTGTGAGGACACAAAAGTGTCCTCACATTTCACACTGAGGTCACGGTCCTCACAAGGACACCAGAACGAGGACTCACACACTTTGACAAGAAGGTCACAGACTGATGGGACAAACAAACATAGAAACATGAAATAAAATACCTTGCAGTTGCAGTGCCATAAAACAACCACTAGATGCAGCTGTTTGTCTACACAGATTCTGACTACAATTCATAACACAGTTTAAGCTCATGACCACCAGATGGAGACATTTACTGACGTTACAGTGACGCTTCACTTATTCAAAAGAGTTTTGTGTTTAGTTTTTTTTGAAGATTCAAAGGTTTTGCTTTCACTTTTCACTTAAAAAATAGTCTTGACTTTAACAACAGGAGACAAAACAGCTGTTTCTTCACCAAAAAATGAACTTCACTGCAGGTGGGCGGAGCTAAAACAGGGACATCAGGGTTGATCTGAGATCAGCAGTTTGGCTTCAGATGATGAAAAACTTGCCCTGAGAATTCCCTGACCTTTGACGACCTTTGAACACAGCACAGTCGCACACTGTGTGCTTCAGTTGTTGTTGTTGTTGTTGTTGTTGTCTAACCCTGTAAGTAAAGACAGGAAACTGAAGTTTGTAAACCATTCACTCTCCCACACCAAAGCCCATAGAGAAATCAGTGATTTTAACATCACACACACAGGAGTTGTTGATCCACTGCTGCCTCCATCACTAAGTTCAATTGTCTAATTTTGTCAATTCAGCTTTTGAAATCCTTGACCTCAGTGACACAAAGTGACCACACGAGGCAGCAGTAGACCAGCAGCTCCTGTGTGTAAAATCACTGATTTTCTCTATGGGCTTTGGTGTGGGATAGTGAGTGGTTTACAAACGGCAGAAAAGTGTGTCTCACAGTGAGATGAAGACGTGAAACATGTTCTTAAAGACATCATACTTTTTATTGAAGATGAAAAGAAACAAAAACATTCACACACTTTTAGACTCTTCAGTCAAAAGTACAAAGAGTTAAAGTAATTCAGGGGAGAACCGTGTTGTTGTCCGTGTTCCTCTCCTGCAGCGTCACAAACATCACACTCACTGAGCGAGCGTCTGCCACAGCGACGTCCGCGACTCATTATCACACTTTCACAACGACGTCACTTTTGTTTGATGTCAGCCGTGCATGAGTCCAGGCCGCTCCAGCTCCAGCTCACATCGTGTCTCTTCTTGCGTAAAATGAAGTTTGGGGAAGTGAGAAGAAAAATCAATGTCGCTCAATAAAAAGATGGGACTGACTGTCCTCAGTGTTCACGACGTCACAGAAACGCTGTCGGGTCACAACAGAACCAAGTGTCTTATACCCGACTGAGGAACTGACAGTGAGTCCCTGTTGACTGTGCTGTGAGCGCCCCCTGCTGCTAAGAACCAGCCCAAGACAAAGAGGCTCACTCACAGTGAAAACATGGCTGCCAGTGGAGACACAAGAAAAAAATGATTCTAGTCACAACAACAACAGGAAACTGAAGTCTGTAAACCACTCACTCTCCCACACCAAAAGAAAATCAGTGATTATAGCTGGCGGGGACACAGGAGCTGCTGGTCCTCTGCTGCCTCGTGTGGTCACTCTGTGTCACTGAGGGAAGTTTCAGTGAAGATTTTTAAATGGTGAATTGACAAAATAAGACATTTGAACTTAGTGATGGAGGCAGCAGTGGATCAACAACTGTGTGTGTGTGTGTGTGTGATGTTAAAATCACTGTTTTCTCTGTGGACTTTGGTGTGGGAGAGTGAGTGGTTTACAAACGTCAGTTTCCTGTTGGAAAAGTCCGTCTGACAGTGAGATAAAGACGTATGTCAGACATGCACGATGATATCAAATGCGGATAGAGTTTCTGTTTCTTGTGCTGCTTCTGAACAGCAGGGGGCGCTCACAGCACAGTCAGCGCTGACGATCTGTAACATCTATAGTCACACGTTTGAATTTAATGAGACTTGAGTTAAACTTGTGCCTGTGATTTATTTTAGCTGTTTTGGTGAAGAATGAAGCATCAACCTCTAATTTGTTGGACCAGACGTGACGATTGGTGATGATTAGTGATGATTAGTGTCTCTGTCCATGAAGCCCACACATGAAGGAGCCTCGTCTCCAGCTGCCGGATGGAAGTACGTCACGTCACAGCTCTGCGGCCCACACACGCCCCCTACAGAGACACATTTTAATAGCAGTTTTGTCTCGTCCTCTCTCCTACAGCATCCGACAGACAGCAGCTCCTGTCCTCACTGAGGAGTGGACAGGGTCTTACACTGGAATTGTGACTTTCAAAATTCTGACTTTAATACCAGAATCAATAAATCATTTATCTTTATTAATCTCCCTTAGGGGAAATTATTTTCTGCATTTGACACATCCTAGAATTGTACCTTGCTGAGGAGTACCCCAGCCCTTTCGACCTGGTGGGGACTTGAACCAGCGACCTTCTGGTTACAAGCCAAGTTCCCTTTCCACTTGTCCACAGGGTGCCCAATTATGACTTTGTCTTTAATCTCAAAATTCTGACTAATTTCAGAAGTCGGACTCAGTATCCTGATTATTGCTTTACTCTCAGAATACTGATTTTTTTATTTAATCTTAGAAGTCTGACTTTAATCTCAGATTTTTTCTCTAATGTCAGAATTCTGACTTTTTCTTTAATCTTAGAAGTCTGACTTTAATCTCAGATTTTTTCTCTAATGTCAGAATTCTGACTTTTTCTTTAATCTCAGAAGTCTGACTTTTATCTCAGATTTTTTCTTTAATGTCAGACTTCATGCCGTTTTATTATTTTAAAATCTTCTTTCAAAAAATCTGTTTGCATGTGGCACTAATACGCCTCCGTAGGCGACTGTAGGTCACAGACATGTTGCTAATAAATATCTTTGTGTGATTAGGATTTTCTAAATTTTAATTTTACCCAAATATGATTTTATTAAACTCACAACCTCACAGCAGGTTGATCCAGCATGTGCCCCCTTAAAGGGTTCCCACAGGTTGGGAACCATGGATGTAGAGGACAGAGAGGGGGACAGATCTGCAAAAATGTCCCTGTTAGCTCCAATAACATCTGTCCACTTTATGATGACAACAGAACATATTAGAAGTAAATACAAATATGAAGGTGAACAGCGGCGTCTCCTGTCAGAGGGGGGCGTTACCATGAGGTGTAAGACCCGCCCATGTGTACCTGTGAGTGCGAGGTGAAATCCTCACATTCTCAGCTGTGACGCATCACTTACTTCTCAGATTAAAAGTGAATTAAACAGCATTTTATTCATCATCCTCACATGTTTCTGACTCTGCAGAGAAAACACGTCACAGGACGGAACATGACGATGAACCCTTGACTTGCCTGGAAGATTTAAACACACCTGTGTTTGAAAGATAAAGAATTAAATGAATGAAAGGATAATCCCAATAATCCTGATGATCCCAGACAAGCTGTGCATTAAAAGTTTTTAATCTCACGTCTTCATGCTGGATCGTGATTTATGGTTTGGAAATTTACATTAAAATCTTGGACGTGACAGCGATCGGTCGACAAATGACGACCAACAAAATCCTCTGCGTCGCCCCTTGCTGGACCGTCTTCTTTGTTTTTGTTCTGAAGAACGCGATTCATTTTTGTTATTTAAGAAAAAAAAACTTATGCTGATTTTATGGCTGTAGAATTGAGCGCTTCTGCCCATTTTCCCGATAGCTTTCACATTCCATATCTGGCAATTATTCAACCGTTTAGGAATTACAGTTCTGAGAAGCAGCCGATCTAAGCTGATATACGGGGGGGTCACACCCTGGACACAACACCAGTCCATAGTCTGTGAGTTACAGTCATGAGATGCACACATGACATATCCCGGTCACAGAGGGGTTTACCTACATGACACTGAATAAAGGTTTTCAGCCTCAAAATCAACGAGGCCGCGCGCTTCCTTGTTAGCATTGTTGCTCATTGTCTGAGAGCTTTCAAATTAAACTTTATTGACACATGTCAAAGGGCCAAGACAGGCTGTTTTTACACGTACAACTGAAAAATAAAGTTTTCTTTACAATATCATACAGTGCATGAACAACGTTAGAAGAAAAGAAGCAATCAAGACTCATGTCCACAAACAAACAAACAAAACGACAACAAACAATCAAACAAACAAACAAACACATCCAAATGGTGGTTCCAGTTGTAGTCGGAAATCAGAATGTCTTATGCTGTTTTCACACCGAGCGCGATTTGTCGAGTTGCTCCGCGCCCAAGTACAGAAGTTCTGTAGTTCGCGGCACCACACGGAGCACCGCCATGTAGTGTGGTGTCACGGGACTACACAGAGCACCGTCGTGTTGTGTGGTTTCATGGGACCACGCGGAGCACCGTCGTGTTGTGTGGTTTCACGGCACCACACGGAGCACCGCCACGTTGTGTGGTTTCACGGCACCACACGGAGCACCGCCACGTTGTGTGGTTTCACGGCACCAGCGGGTGTCGTGAAACCACACAACATGATGGTTTCTTCTCTGCAGAAGTTTCCACAACAGATAAAGTCGCGTTGTTGCGATTTTTCGCAAAAGTTGAACATTTCAACTCGAGCGCCAGACGCAATCTGTGCATCTAGGCCACCACTCGGCCCGGCTGACGTAACGTCTGTGCAGTGACTTTGTATGTAAAGTTGTCGTGCAACAAATTAGCATCCGGTGTGAACACAACATAACTTGAGGATGTGTGTTGGGGGTGTTGGGTGCGTCATTAAACATACCCCAAGTTAGAATGTCGGAGAAACCCTGACGTTGTTATTGAAGATGGCTGCCACGTGTATGAAAACAGTTCTCTCTAAAAACACAGAACCGTTTTTATTTTTAACTGCGAACACGTTGCTACGGTGTTTGTTTGTGTAGCATTGTTAGCGACTGGTATTGCTAAGAATGGCTATCCTGACATACGTTTATGTTTTTTTTCCCCCCGACTTCTAAACTCGAACGTGGTCCACTCGAGGGTGACATCACTCCCGGTTCCGACTTCCGACGTAAATGAAACGCAGCAAAAGATATGTTCTTCTCTGTGGCCAACGCATGCTTTTACAAACGACTGAACTTGACCTTTGACCTTCACTCACACCAGTCAGTTGGGTGTCTCTGATTTATTTGTTTGAACTGTCTCAAAGCTGCAGGAATGCAAACCAAACCAAATCATGCTTCATGGATGGTTCACTGGTTTCCTGCCGCTCGCTGCAGGAGACAGGAAGTTCCCCTCTGAGAGACAGTGTCTCCCAAAACTCCTGATCCACTTTTCTCCACCGTCTTCTCATGCTCATCACTAAGTCACAAGGTGCCTCTGGTCAAAGAGCAGAGTCTCGGTGAAGAGCAGCTTCACGCACAAAAAGGTGTTTTCATTTTACTGAATGCTGATAAGAGAGATTCCTGGTGGTTCTACTCGTTGTTCTCTTCAATGATCTCCTTCGTCCTCCTTGTCTCTCTGAGTGTCCTCATCTCTTCAGGTCTCTGTCCTGAGCTCAGGGACTCTGCGTCTCCATGTTCTCAATCAGAGGTTCTTTCTTCATGAACTGCAGGTGTCTGATGGACCTCCACACCCCGACATAGCTGTCACTGACTGACTGAGCGGCACCGGGGTTCTCCCGGTGGAGGTGCTCCCTCTGCATCTCCACCGACTCTTTTTCTGTCATGACACACGAGTTCACACCCACCTCCGCGTCTCCTCGTCCGTCTCCCATCCACAACTGTCCGTTGACCAAATCAGTCTGTGCTGTGTCGTCCATCTTCTCACCGCTCAACACTCCGTCTGTCTGCAGTTGTCCAACATCAGGTGCGGTTCCAGTGGTCGGTCCATCGCCGTTCAGTGCCGGCTTCTCTTTGTAAGGTTCCCCCGGCAACGTGCCATCTTTCCCCGCCTCCTCCAGATCCTCATACAGGCTCTTCTTCTTCATCTCAAAGTATTTGACCACGCAGTAGGTGATGGAGCCCACAGTGTTCACTACCACGCCGCCGATGAACAGGCCGGTGGGCGCGACGTCGCTGAACGCCAGCATGCCGACGGTGATGGTGGCGATGCTCTTGACCACGCCCACGAAGCTGGTGGTGACGGCGGAGTTCAGGTAGGTGCAGTGCAGCGTGGTGAAGTTCATGGCGCAGCCGATGAAGACGCAGAAGACGAAGATGACAGTGATGTGGGCGTCGCCCCAGCCCTCGTACGTCCACATGTTGATGGCGTCCATGGAGATGAAAGAGCAGATGAGCAGCACCTGAGACAGAACATAGGACGTCAGGATGTAAAAACCAAAAAGAAAGATTTATTTCATTTAACAAAAGATTCACTAATAAAAACAAAAGAGATGAAAATGAAAGATCATAGGTTCTTCTCTGAGAGCGCTCACCGGCGTCGCCATGATGGCGATGGCGTACTGTGCGGTGAGTGGTCCGTACTCGCTGTCCAGGCTGACTCTCTGGATCAGGACCAGGTACGAGGCATGGATGATCACCGCCAACACACCGGTCACGTAACCGAAGGGATCACCGGTGAGATCGCCGGCACCTGGAGGGACAATGAAGACGGTCAGAGTTCTGCTTCTCTTCTCGACAAAAAAGCGACAGTAACATGTATAATTCATAAATGATGTTATTTAAATTAGACAAATGTGATGAATTCAAATACAACTAACTTTACGCTAAGCTAAAGTAAAACTATAATTAACTTTATGCTAAGCTAAACTAAAAATACAACTAACTTTACGCTGAGCTAAACTAAAACTAAAACTAATTCTATGCTAAGCCAAACTAAAAATACAACTAACTTTACGCTAAGCTAAACTAAAACTATAACTAACTTTGTGCTAAGGTAAACTAACTATAACTAACTTTATGCTAAGCTAAACTAAATCAAGTTCAAGAGAAATTATAGCTAACTATAGCTGGGCTGAACTTAACGAAAATCCCAACTAACAATATGCTAAGCTAATACCTAAAGTAAACCAAACTAATCTAAACACTAAGCTCACCTAACCCAAGTTCAACTAAATCTCAGCTAAACTAAAACTATGTAAAGTAAATCAAACTAAATCTAAGCTTAACTAAACTAAAACTACAACTAACTAAACCAAAGTGAACATTTTCTTTGGCCTATGTTTTGGCTAACTTCCTGTCCGTTTTTGGGCTAAATTTTGGATAACTTCCTGTAAGTTCTTTGGGCTAA
The DNA here is from genome assembly GCF_019176455.1 of Solea senegalensis. Lineage (NCBI taxonomy): Eukaryota > Metazoa > Chordata > Actinopteri > Pleuronectiformes > Soleidae > Solea > Solea senegalensis. The sequence goes on from NC_058037.1 coordinate 20,176,471, forward strand.
GTTTTGGCTAACTTCCTGTACATTCTTTGGGCGAAGTTTGGGATAACTTCCTGTATGTTGCTGCTGTGTTTATACTTGTTTAGCTAGAACTCAACCCACGCTACTTTAGCTTAGCAATGGTGAACATTAGGGTAAGGTGATAGCTAACCACGTACAGGTGTGTTTGTTTTTAATGTGAAGACAATTTATTGTAATATATAATCCGTTTATTAAAGACAGAGTACCATCAAAGAGACAACTGTCCACTTAACGTGCTAAGCTAAACGCTAACCCTGTGATTATTAGCCGTTAACTCACAGAAGATGTTTATTTATGTACAATAAAAATGATGATTTGTATTTCATTCCATTCTGCATGATCTTTATCTTTATTTTTAAAACTGCTGAACTGAGTAATAATAATGACGATAACTTGATTGCAATAACACAGTGAATTTCCCTCTCGCCACTGTTAATGACCCTGATAAAGAAAGAAAGAAAGAAAGAAAGAAAAAAAGAAAGAAATTCACAGATCATAAATATTATAATTCATCTCTTCCTTCTCTCAGTGTGTGTTTGTTTCAGCATAGACGAGACATATGTGCAGAATATGAAACTGATGGACAGATCCCTCATCCTGGCTTTAATCTCGCTGATGATCGTGTTTTTCTCTAGAGAATAAGTGAATTTTCCTCATAAGAGAGAACAATATTCTGACCCACGGGACTGGAAAAAAGACAAAAAACGTGACGGCCTGTGTCATTGAAATCATATCATCAAACATATGAGGACCTTGAACATTCAATACAGTCAATACCTTGTAAATCTGTCATCAGGTCGACTTAATTCATTCATACAGAGTCCATGGATTTACAGGGACAAAAGAAAATCCCATAAATAAACATTTATTTTCAAAATTAACACTTGATTTTAACCACTTAACAAAAGACTTGGGCAATAACATTTTATCTCACTGTGAGACAGACTTTTACCAACAGGAAACTGAAGTTTGTAAACCACTCACTCTCCCACACCAAAGCCCACAGAGAAAATCAGTGATTTTAAAGGGCACATATTATACCCTATTTCCCCCATTAAAATAGTTCCCTGGTGTCCTAATGAACATGTCAGTGACATGCTTTGGTTAAAATACCATAAGGATGAAGCATCATAGTAGTTCAATAACCCTGCTAAACCCGCCCCTTTCAGAACGCTCGGTTTTGTGCATGGTCCCTTTATATGCAAATGAGACACAGGCAAACACACACCCACTTCTTCCAGGGGGTTTCTGATTTGTACACTGCCCAACTGTAAATCAGTTAAAAACACTTAGGGACAGCACTGCAGCGAGTAAATGCTGCGTGCTGCTGGCGATCAGCGGTGCTGTTATTCAGTCTTTTTAACTGTGCTCCGGTCATGGAGGACGTACTGAACAAATATTTTTAATTAGGACGTGTCAGAATGGTCAGTTATGAGCTCTATGTGACCTTTTCTTAACAATGTGTGTGTTTGTACATCGGTGAAATATGTTCGCTGACTAAATACAACTAAATACTTCTTCCCTCGCCTGCACTCTCACAGGGACAAGGTGGAGCTAAGGTGGAGCTCGCGAAGTAAACTTACTGGTGGGGTGGTAACATTCGCGGTGAAATGCGCATGCTGCCGTCATAATGCGCAGGGAATTCAACATCGTGTGTTTTATCGCCTATACTTACACTAAGGGAGACCACGAAAACATGACTAAGTATTTTTTTTCCACACTTTGGCGACTGGTAGGGCCTCCAGAGTCCCAAATATAAGTATTGAAATGTTAAAGGGGACATATTATACCCTATTTCCCCCATTAAAATAGTTCCCTGGTGTCCTAATGAACATGTCAGTGACATGCTTTGGTCAAAACACCATAAGGATGAAGAATCATAGTAGTTCAATAACCCTGCTAAACCCGCCCCTTTCAGAATGCTCGGTTTTCGTGCATGGTCCCTTTATATGCAAATGAGACACAGGCAAACACACACCCACTTCTTCCAGGGGGTTTCTGATTTGTCCTCTTTACAGCGCTTTACAGCTCTATTCGTCTCCCCCTCCCTCCACTAGTTCTCTGATAATATCAACATGGCAGCGTGCGCAGAAAACAGCGAGAGTGCCGTCACAGGAAGAGACGTCCTACATAAGGATCGAGCCGAACAGTGCCGAACTGTAAATCTGTTAAAAACACTTATGAACAGAACTGCTGATCGCCACCGCTGATCGCCAGTGGCGCGCGGCGAGCTGAATAAACTGCATGTTGCTGTATCAGACCGGAGACTGTGCTCCGGAGACCTCCCCACTGCTGACCAGCTCCGGTGCTCCGGCGAGCTGGCGATCAGCGCTGGCGATCAGCGGTGCTGCACTCTCTGTGTCACCGCTGATCGCCAGCGGCAGTTTAGGAAGATTGCCGCTCGCCGCTGGCAATCAGCGGTGACACAGAGAGTGCAGCACCGCTGATCAGCGGTGGCGATCAGAGGTGGCGATCATACGTACTGAACAAATATGTTTAATTAGGACGTGTCAGAATGGTCAGTTATGAGCTCTATGTGATCTTTTCTTAACAATGTGTGTGTTTGTACGTCGGTGAAATACGTCCCCTGACTAAATACGGCGACCGCTGGCCGCAGTCTGATGTGAAGTGGTGCGAACACACGAACACACGTTTGCTGACTTTATCCGGCACATTAGCTTCATATATAAAATCCTCTGTAAAACACTGTGCTCCACTGTGCAGCCACCAACAGCACACTTGTCCCTCCGCGTTGACATAATACCGCTCTTCCTCCCTCGCCTGCACTCTCGCAGGGACAAGGTGGAGCTAAGGTGGAGCTCTCCAAGTAAACTTACTGGTGGGGCGGTAACATTTGTGGTGAAATGCGCATGCTGCCGTCATAATGCGCAGGGAATTCAACATCGAGTGTTTTATCGCCTATACTTACACTAAGGGGGACCACGAAAACATGACTGAGTATTCTTTTTCCACACTTTGGCGACTGGTAGGGCCTCCAGAGTCCCAAATATAAGTATTGAAATGGTTAAAACGTTGATTTTGCATAATATGTCCCCTTTAAGTGAATCTTTGTATTCAATACAAAACCTCATAGAGAAAATCAGTGATTTTAACATCACACACACAGGAGTTGTTGATCCACTGCTGCCTCCATCACTAAGTTCAAATGTCTCATTTTGTATTTTCAGCATTTAAAATCCTTAATTTTGATTAAAATAAGTGACAAAAACTGACCACACGAGGCAGCAGTAGACCAGCAGCTCCTGTGTCCCTGTGAGCTAAAATCACTGATTTTCTCTATGGGCTTTGGTGTGGGAGAGTGAGTGGTTTACAAACTTCAGTTTCCTGTTGGAAAAGTCTGTCTCACAGTGAGATAAAGACGTGAACATGTTCTTAAACATAGACTTAAATTGGCAGAGATTTGATTAGGTTTTCCAATAGGAAACTAAGGTTTGTAAACAACTCACTCTCCCACACCAAAACCTCATAGAGAAAACAGTGATTTTAACATCACAGCACACAGGAGTTGTTGATCCACTGCTGCCTCCATCACTAAGTTCAAATGTCTTATTTTGTCACTTCGGCATTTAAAATCCTTTATTTGGATCTAAGTCAGTGACACAAAGTGACCACACGAGGCAGCAGTAGACCAGCAGCTCCTGTGTCCCTGTGAGCTAAAATCACTGATTTTCTCTATGGGCTTTGGTGTGGGAGAGTGAGTGGTTTACAAACCTCGGTGAATAAAAATCAAATGTAACTGGACTTTGGTGTGAGTCTCACCAGCCAGGGCGGCTCCACCGGTGGTGATGAGCACGGCGGTCGCCACGCCGATGGACGGCACACCGTTCCTCAGCACGCACACGCCGATGCTGAGCGTGAACAGAGGCAGACAACGCTTGAAGACGACGTACATCGGCAAACTGAGGCCGCGCAGAGACCAGAGAGTGAGAGTGGACTGAAGAGTGGAGAGGACACACACCGAGGCAAACTCCTGCAGAGAGAGAGGGGGAGTGAGGGAGGGAGGGAGTCAGACACACACACACACACACAATTCTCAGTCTTTTATTGTCACAAACACAGAAACTTTCAGTTTCATGTAAATGAAATTCATTTAACTTGAATCTCACATTTTGAAAAAGTGTCATTTTTTAGGTGAAGAAATTTTTTTTAAAGTGAGGACATTTTGTCAAAAATATTTTCACATTCATATTCAAAGTTAAAATTGTTATTTATTTTGAAAAAAAACTAAATTCATGAGTTTTTGCCCAAATGTGAAATGATTCACGAAATATAAACACTGAAATTCATTTTTAAGTAAATGACCACAATTTAACATCTTAATCCATAAATAATATTCAGTTTTTTGTAAAACTAACAATAATTATTATTATTTTCTAGCATTAAAATAGCATGAGATTATGTTAAATTATATTAAAATTAAAGAGCTTCTACATACTGGTTTATAAACTGTGTGTGTGTGTGTGTGTGTGTACCTTGGCCAGCTGCAGGCTGAAGGCTGGGACCTGGACTTTTCCCAGTCTCCTCAGAGTCTCCAGAGTCAGCGCCGCGGTGCTGCTCGTCAGGAACTGGATCAGCGTCAGGAAAGTGAAGTGATAGTTGGAGATGAGGAACTTGAGCAGGATGTTCAGAGAACCCGAGAAGACGCCGTGAGCCACAGCCACCGTGATGCCCAGCAGGCGGCTCTTAAACACGTCCATGGTGGACCAGGAGGACCAGGACCAGGACCAGGACGACGTTTGGCTTTTTACTCACAGCAGCGACGCACTGATGCTGCTGCTGCTGCTGCTGCTGCTGCTGCTGGAGAGGGACTCCAGGAGGAGGAGGAAGAGGAGGAAGAGGAGGAAGAGGAGGAGGAGGAGAGGCAGCACAGAAGCTCAGGAGGAGAGAGAATCTTCATCCAGGAGCTTTGAGTCAAAATGAAAAAGTGAAGAAGAAGATGACGATGAAGGAGGAGCAGAGAGAGAGAGACGCTGGACTCTTGTTCTGCTGACTCCTCACTTCAATTCAACTCTGACAAAAACTTTATCCTGAAAACGTGAAAAAAAAGATGTCACCGCCCACTTTTCTGACAAACACTGAAATAAGAAGAAGAAAAAGAGAAGAGGAGGAGGAGGAACTACTGCTGCTGCTGCTGCTGCTGCTGCTGCTGCTGCTGCTGCTCCGAGAGAGAGAGACTGAAATATGACAGTCTGCCGCAGAGAGAGAGAGAGAGAGAGAGAGAGAGAGAGAGAGAGACGGGGGGAGGGATCCATTCATTCATTCATTCATTCATTCACTCCACCATTATTGACACAGTTGACCGTGTGCTGGAGTGAAACTGATTTTAAATCAGGGTAAATGTAACGTCTGATCATTAAAGGGACAGTTCAGCTTTTTCAAAGAGAAACCACTTTAACTCAGAGTCAAACTCTTTATTTATTTATTTATTTATTTATTTATTTATTATAAACCAGTGTGAACGTGTTCAATCAGCTGTGAATCCGACGCACAATCACCGAGTGGAACAGTTCACTTTGGTTCAGTTCAGACGTTCGACAACTGGTTCAGTCCGGTCTTAAGTGAACAAAAATCATTATTGTGATGATTTAACGTTTGATCATTTAAGCTGTTAGACAGGAAACTGAAGTCTGTAAACCACTCACTCTGCCACACCAAAGTCCATAGAGAAAACCAGTGATTTTAACATCACACACACACACACACACACACACACACACACACACACACACACACACACAGTCGTTGATCCACTGCTGCCTCCATCACTGAGGTCTAATGTCTTATTTTAAACTGTCACTCAAACAAAAACGTTAATATATTCATTATCAACACTAAACATTAGTATATAATGTTATAAATTACTGTTGACGGACATGTCTCTGTGTGTGTGAGCAGGCTTGTTCTGCCACCTCTGTGAGGACCTGTCTCAGTTTTGAGGACACGTCCGGTCGTCTGTGTGACGGGTGAAGACGAGGGCGGGGGGACGTCCGTCTGTCTGTCCATGTGTCCTACGGTGTTGGACTTCGTGCAGCAGCAGAGAGACATGTGGGAGTGTAGACCTTCACCGTCTCATCCCAGGAACAGTCCACCACCTGCAGACATCACAACACGCACACGCACACGCACACACACACACACACACACACACACAGATGTAAGAACACCAGGAGCTAACTGCCGAGAAGCTAGCTGTTATTTGCTGAGAAGAAGCAGCCGGATACTCGCTGTGAGAGGCACAGGAGCTAGCTGCTACGAAGTGCCCTGGCTAGTTGCTTAAAAGCTAACAAGCCAGATGCTAGCTGTGAGAAGAACAGAGGCTAACTGCTTGTTAGTAGGTGCTGAAAAGCTTAAAAGCTGCCTGTTATTTTCTTAGAAGCTAAGACACCAAATGCTAGCTGTAGGCAAGAAGCTAACCACACAGATGCTGGCTTTAAGAAGCTAACGAGCAGATCAAGATCAAGAACAAGTAAAGCGTGTCGTTCATGCTTCCCTGACACCGCGTCAGAAGCCGCTCTGTGTTTGGTGGAAGCGCTGAAGTGAAATTATAATCCAGGTTTGACGGACACTTGTTTACATCCGTGGGTTTGACGGTAAATCCATCCCAGATGAAGACGTCGGCTCAGTCACTACATGTCAGCAGAGGCCGAGCCTGGATTAATTATAATCCATCACTGTGACTTTATTTTAATGCGTCAAATCTGGTTTCAGCCTCTTCACAAAAGACTCCCGTCTTAAAATCTACGTCAGTTTAAGTCGACGATGTCTTTAAGAACACGTTTGTAAACCACACCAAACCCCATAGAGAAAATCTGGTCTACTGCTGCCTCTTGTGGTCACTTTGTGTCACTGAGATAAATCCAAACAAAGGACTTTTAATGCCAAAATGTTGAAATAATTAACAGTTTAATCATTTGAAGTTAGCGATGGAGGCAGCTCCTGTGTGTGTGATGTTAAAATCACTCATTTCCTCTGAGGGCTTTGGTGTGGGAGAGTGAGTGAGTTCACTGTTTCATGTGCTTGGTTCACATCAGTCAGAATTAAAGACGTCGGGTTTCCCTCGATCAGCTGATCAGACCATGAGTCAGCACATTCTCTGTGAGCGGTGAGTCAGCGGTGAGGAGAGGAACGCCCTTCTGTAATTAACTTTAACAAACGACCTTAATGGAACGCCGCCGCCGCCGCCACACACACACACACACACACACAGAGCAGCCAAGACTGCAGCAAAACACAGAGAAGAAAGCGACAGGAGAGGATGAAGAGGAGGAGGAGAGGAGGATGAAGAGGAGGAGGATAAGGCGAAGGAGGATGAAGAGGAGGAGGAGAAAAGGCCTCAGGACTAAAGGGAAGCTCAGAAAGAGAAAGTTCAAAGTCTGACGACGTCTTTTAAATTGAAAGAAAAACAGAAAAGAAGAAGAAAGAATAATTAAAAGAATGAGAGCCTGAAGCTGATGATGAGAAA